>NW_011428194.1:0-576 GCF_000754665.1 Bison bison bison
CTAAATTTTTGGTAGAATTCAGCTGTGAAGCCGTCTGGACCGGGGCTTTTGTTTGCTGGAAGATTTTTGATTACAGTTTCAATTTCCGTGCTTGTGATGGGCCTGTTAAGATTTTCTATTTCTTCCTGGTCCAGTTTTGGAAAGTTGTACTTTTCTAAGAATTTGTCTATTTCTTCCACGTTGTCCATTTTATTGGCATATAATTGTTGATAGTAGTCTCTTATGATCCTTTGTATTTCTGTGTTGTCTGTTGTGATCTCTCCATTTTCATTTCTAATTTTATTGATTTGATTTTTCTCCCTTTGTTTCTTGATGAGTCTGGCTAATGGTTTGTCAATTTTATTTATCCTTTCAAAGAACCAGCTTTTGGCTTTGTTGATTTTTGCTATGGTCTCTTTTGTTTCTTTTGCATTTATTTCTGCCCTAATTTTTAAGATTTCTTTCCTTCTAGTAACCCTGGGTTCTTCATTTCTTCCTTTTCTAGTTGCTTTAGGTGTAGGGTTAGGTTATTTATTTGAGTTTTTTCTTGTTTCTTTAGGTATGCCTGTATTGCTATGAACTTTCCCTTAGGACTGC
>NW_011428195.1:0-598 GCF_000754665.1 Bison bison bison
AAATATTGTATCTATACTTTCATGTGAAATGTACAGAGAATTCCATATTTCATGTTGAAAAATTTTCCCCAGATTTGTATATGTGAATAATAGCAAATTTTATATTTCACACTCTGGAATATGCATCTAGATATATCATACGTGAAACTGAGAATTTCATCTTTTATAACGGACTATCTCATTTCAGATGTCTATATTTGAAACAGATAATACCTTCGGCAAGAGGCGCCTTAATTCCTATTGTTCTTCTGCCATCTGGGTGTTGTCATTGGGACAATTAAATTTATTCATATCTCCCACATAAATTTTGTTTCTAGCTTGAGCTTCATCTAGGATTTTATTTTTTTCCTGATGTTCTCTGCACAAAAATCAAATAACCAGGGCAACACTAGATAGCTTTGACTTATTCCTTTCCTGATTTTGAATCAGTTCATTGTCCCGTGTCCAGTTCTAAGTATTGCAAATTTAATAGCGTACACATATCCCAGGAGACAGGTAAGGAATTCTGGTATTCTTATCTCTAAGAATTTTCCAAAATTAGTTTTCTTTTTTATGGTTTGTGTCTGATTCACAGTGTCCAAGTCATTAGCAGAGACAA
>NW_011428196.1:0-632 GCF_000754665.1 Bison bison bison
GCCCACCGCGGCGGCCCGGCCCAGGGAGGGTCCGGCCGGTCCTTCTCCGCGGCCACAGGGGCACGGGGAGATGCTGGTCGACCCGGTCCGGCCACCCCAGAGCCCGGCCCCGGAGCGCCGCGACGATCACCCTCCTCAGAAACCTAGAGAACCAATCTCCGGCGACAGCAGGACGTCCCTAGGCCTCGGCGCCACCGGGACTGTCGCCGCCAGCATAGCCGGTGTCTGAGAGCTCTGCCTCGGGCCCGGCGGCTGAGTCACAACCCTCCTGAAGGGCTCGCCGAAGCTCCGGAGGGGGAGGGACAATATACAAGCGGCCGCCAGGTGGCTCCCGACAACCGGCTCGAACGTCCCGAGGACGGGTCGCTGTCGCCGGCCGCCGGGGACGCCACAGCGCCGGCCGCCCAAACGCCCGAGCTCGGCCCGAGCCTCCGCCGCCGAGCGACGCGACGCGACGCGACCCCGGCGCAGAGGAAGGGAAGGGAGCCGGGGAGATCTCTCCCCCGGAGGCTGACCACGAAAGAGACCGCGATCCCCCCCCACGCCGATTCCAGGGTGGTGGGGGACATTCCACGGAGACGCGGGCGGGCGGCGGGGGCTCGGGGCGGGGTGGGCGGAGGAGAGGGGGCACC
>NW_011428197.1:0-651 GCF_000754665.1 Bison bison bison
ATGTCCCCGGGGAGAGAGGCCGCTTGTCGAGCTGTATTTGGAACCGGGTTTTTTTCCGAACGATGCACGGAAAAACCTGCCCCTTCGTGTGGACTTCATTCACAGGGTGGAGTTCGGAGAGGTGTCCGGGCATCGGGTTCTTCTCAAGAGGGACCGGGAAATCGGGGTCCTACGGAATGTGGAACCACCCACGAGGCCACGTCTGCAATGTCTTCGTGAGACCGGCCTCATCCTGAGGTGCGACCGGAAGGTCGGGAACCCCTTCCAGACAAAGCAGGGGAGTCGACCCTCCTGTCCAGATCAGGAGGGGAGAAAGGGCTCAGAGGAGGGGGTGCCGGAAAACCTCAGTGTACCTCTCGAGGGAGAGCGGGATTTCGGGGAACTTTGTCAGTCGCATCAAGGGTGCCAAGTGCCCTTTCGACCTCCAATTCCTAACGTGGGACTTCTCCTGAGACGCTGTAGCGGGAAAGGGCTTCATCTTGCGATGACGGGGGAGCCACGTGGTTTTTCTCGAGTTACGGCGGGATTCTCGAGTTACGACGGGGAATTCAGGCTGCCTCTTGTGTTGGCCCAGGCAAGTCCAATCTTCCATTCGAGTTGCGAAGGAAGCTGGGGATTGCTCTCGAGTGACTGCAGGGCCAATAGACCTCA
>NW_011428198.1:0-506 GCF_000754665.1 Bison bison bison
ACATGGTCTGCCCCTCCTACGTCCACTTTCTTTCTTTCTTTATTGTTTTGTTTTTTGGTTTATGCAACTTTAATGAAGAAAAATAAATCAATTACTAGCAGAGCTATTAGTTGGTCACTCATCCATTGACAACTTGCATCATTTATTCAGTGCTATATTAAACAGTGTATTGGAAGATAGATTAACTAACTCCAAGCCTCCTAACAATTTAAATGAAAATTACAAAATGTTTTGAGACCCTATTTTGGAATACAAAGGGTGTTTGACTTCCAATTTTCATTCTCTGTAGAACAAGAACAGGTCATTCCTTTATTGACATGCATAAAATACATCACATTTTCTGTTCTGCTGGTGCTATAAATTCAATACCAATTCTCCAGCCATATCTGTTATGAGCATAAAGTATATCATGTAACCTCAAATCTCTAACAGTGGAAGGCTTAAACAAGAATGGATGCTGTTAGAATAATGCTGCTTCCTTTGATGTGACCAACTCAGCATCCATC
>NW_011428199.1:0-679 GCF_000754665.1 Bison bison bison
GGTGTTTGGAAACTTCTCCTCTTTGAAGACTCCCTTCTGGGACAGATCTCCATCCCTACCTCATTTTGTCTTACCTCCTTTTGAAGAAAATGGGCTGCCTTTCTGGGTGCCTGGTGTCCTTTGCCAGCATTCAGAAGTTGTTTTTGTGGAATTTGCTCAGGGTTCAAATGTTCTTTCAATGAATTTGTGGGGGAGATTGTGGTCTCCCGACCTATTCCACCGCATCATAGGACTGCCTCTGAGACTTGAAGTCTGGATTTCTACCTCCACAGCAAGCTCTCTTTCCATTCTGCTTCAGACCTAGGTTGAAATTGGAACTGGACTGAATGTTTATATGTCTGTTTGCTTTTAAATCTTTGCTCTTGCAATCACCCCTGCTACCATTCCAGTATTGTCCCATTGACGTTTCTTTCTCTGAATAAAATGTCTTACTAATTTAGGAAGTATTGGGGCCAGAATAGAATTTCTACTTAAAGTATTTGTATTCTTAGAATTGTTATTCTATACCCACAAAGTTACAAAATTTCACATTTTAACATTCAAACCCTAATTTGAACATCAGGAAACACTAACCTAAATCGTTCCAGGACTATTTAAGAAAGATGAGGTTATAAAGTTAACCTGTTTAACAGTCCCTGGCAACTCACTCCAGTATTATTATCCAGGAAGTCCCACGGAC
>NW_011428200.1:0-748 GCF_000754665.1 Bison bison bison
CCGCACACACAGCACCTTCCCTGTCCAGGCAACCTCGGCCAGCACGCCGGCCGCCACCTCCATCTTCACCACTGCCCGCAGCACGGCGACTCCCTTCCGCTCCAGCGCCATTCCCGCCACATCGCTAGGCGCCTCCTCCCCGGCCCCCGGCAGCACCAGGGCCAGTACCACTCCGGCCGAGGGTGCCAGCCCACCTGCCCCCAGCGCCAGTGTGCCGCCCCCGCACCCCACCACCACGGGGCCTCCTCCCAGTGACACCGCTAGCCAGCCTGTCGCCACGGGGGTGCCCTCTCCGCCGTCAGTCACATCCTCCGCCACGCCCAGCAGCACACTCTATGCTCCCGCGTCCACCACCTCCACTCCCGTGGCCACCAGTAGCCCCACCGCGTCCACGGGGGTGCCTCGCTCCCTCCACCTGCCCCCAGCACAGAGCCCGCCTCCGCCTCCACCCCGCACACCAGCCCTCTGCCCACCGACATGACCACACTCCCCACCACCCACACCACGGCCGGCCCCTCGCCTCCCGCCAGCACGCCCACCGGCTCCACCACGCAGCTCGCCACTCCCAGGGACACCGCAGCCCCGGCCACCTCCCTCACGGCCACTCTGCCCTCTGCCGCCGCCGCGCACACCACCGGGGCTGCTAGCACCCTCCCGGTGACCACACCCATGCCCACCGCACGGCCCAGCGCTCCGGCCCTCACCTCTTCCACCATCTACCCCGGCGGGAGCACCCTCACTTCCGCAT
>NW_011428201.1:0-573 GCF_000754665.1 Bison bison bison
AGTTGACCAGGAGAAGAAGAGGGGGAATCAAACCAGAAGAGAGCACGCCAGCCAGTAAACAATTCCCTATGTGCTATCCACAGTTTGGACCCCTCAGAGAGGTTCATGCAGTTACACAGAGAAGAGAAGGAAGAAGGAGACAGAGGTGACCAGGACAAGAAAAGAGGCAATCAAAAGGAGAGAGACAGATCCAGCCAGTAATCAGTTCCCAAAGTGTTCTCACAGCCTGGAATACACAAAGAGATTCACAGAGTGGGTAGGGAAGAAAAGGGTGAGGGAGGAGATAGAGGCGACCTGGTGGAGAAAAAAGGAGAGTCAAAAGGGGGAGAGAGCAATCAAGGCAGTGATCAAACTCCCAAGTGAAATGGGCAGTGAAGATTGGGTTCTTAAATGTACAAAATTGACAACAAATACCAAAAAGCAAACATTAAAAGTCTACAGTAAAGGTTAGAGACTCCCAAATACAGTATTAAAAAAACAAAGTAACAAAAAATGATAAAATATATATATGAAGTTTGCATTAAAAATAGGGTCTTTTTTTGAAAGGTAATAGTAGGTTATAAAAATTAAAAT
>NW_011428202.1:0-679 GCF_000754665.1 Bison bison bison
CATCTTCTGGCCCGGAGGCCTGTTAACATTTTAAGACCTTTTCTTCAGAAAACTTATTTTTCTCTAAAGGTGGTTGGTCAGGAGCCACCCTCCAAAAAGCATTAGATAAAGTTGCATTCCTACAGAGCAAAGGTGTGGTGGGCTATAACAATAAAAAAGAATTAACTCAAGGGTCCCAGGTTACAAACATTAAAGCTACTACTTACACCAATTATATTAATCAATACACTGCCAGGGACACAGCAGGTAAGGGATATGGAACCTTAGCAGCAAACAATGGCCCAACAAGTGAAAAACCATTCACCAATACAATTTCTAATCAATCTTTTAACTACTCAAAAGAATCTGTGTTTAGACAGTTTAGAACATCTCCTGCCTCTCACAGGTGGGAGGCTCTGAACAATCACATGTGGCCGGAAAAACCTATTCAGGCAGGCTAGAGGATTTCCAAAGGAGTTTGTAGGTTAAACACTGTCACACCCAGGAATTATTAACTGGAACTGTAAGCTAACTCTTTTTTCAGAGAGAGGTAGTGGGGGAGAGCCCCCCGTAAAGTCAGAGGTTTAGGTGAAAGCACAAGCAGAAAGTAGGCAGACTCTGGTTTTGGGGGTATATGCTCGAGAATTTCCAGGGGGACTCCTGAAGCTCGATCCCGCCTTTGCGTATGCCGAGCCTCCTT
>NW_011428203.1:0-506 GCF_000754665.1 Bison bison bison
ACACTAATAGATGGAGAATATACCATGTTCATGGATCGGAAGAATCAATATAGTGAAAAATGAGTATACTACCCAAAGCAATTTACAGATTCAACGCAATCCCTATCAAGCTACCAACAGTATTCTTCACAGAGCTAGAACAAATAATTTCACAATTTGTATGGAAATACAAAAAACCTCGAATAGCCAAAGCGATCTTGAGAAAGAAGAATGGAACTGGAGGAATCAACCTACCTGACTTCAGGCTCTACTACAAAGCCTACAGTTATCAAGACAGTATGGTACTGGCACAAAGACAGAAATATTGATCAATGGAATAAAATAGAAAGCCCAGAGATAAATCCACGCACATAATGGACACCTTATCTTTGACAAAGGAGGCAAGAATATACAATGGATTAAAGACAATCTCTTTAACAAAGTGGGTAGCTGGGGAAATCTGGTACAACCGACTTGTAAAAGGATGAAACTGGACCACTTTCTAACACCATACACAAAAATAAACT
>NW_011428204.1:0-547 GCF_000754665.1 Bison bison bison
GCAGTCACGTGATCAGTGCATGATAGCCACGTGATCAGTGCGTGCACAGTCCCACTGATCAGCGCCTGTCAGTCACTGATCACTGCCTGATAAACACGTGATCAGTGCATGATGAGCCATGTGATCAGTGCCTGATCAGCCACCTCATCAGTGCATGATAGCCACGTGATCAGTGCATGCTCAGTCACGTGATCTGTACTTGATCAGCCACGTGATCAGTGCCTGCAGAGTCACGTGATCAGGGCCTGCTGAGCTGCGTGATTCCTGCCGGCTCATCTGCATGACAATTGCCATCTGAGCTGCGTGATTCCTGTCGGCTCATCTGCTTGACAATTGCCAGCTGAGCTGCGTGATTCCTGCATGGTCACGTCCTTGATTATTGCCAGTTGAGCAGCATGATTCGTCACTGCTGAGCTCCATGCTTATTGCCTGCTGATTGCGTGGTTCGTGTCTGCTCAGCTCTTTGAGTATTGCCTCCTGAGGTCCCTGTTCGGTCGCCACCTGCCGGGGACCAGCCCCAACTGATCCAGGGTATTCGAAGAAGAGA
>NW_011428205.1:0-583 GCF_000754665.1 Bison bison bison
GTCCTACCTGGGCCTAATGAGAGCAACTGGAAGAGAGTCTTGACATCTAGCAAATCACTGTGGCCTTGGTGGTTCAAGCCATCTTGGTGCCTTTGAGATAGAAAAGCTGCTTTCCGCCCAAGGGAGGCATGAGCTGTGGGCCCACAAAAGGAAGGTTTTGCAGGGCATCATCTGTTTGGGGACTCCATGTGCATGGGTAGTGTTAAACAGAAGGGAGGACGTGTAGGAATGCCACCTTACCTTTATGGCCTCAGGTTCCAATCTTTGTATCTGAAGAGACCCTGTATCCATGTGCACCTTTCTCACAACATTGGATAAGACCCAGGCCTATCACAGTCTCTTAGGGGCTCTTGGAGGCTCAGGCGTCTCTTTGGCCTTTTCCTGCTACATGGAGATAGCCCTTGGGGGCACATGTAGACAGGTGACACACATAAAGCTACACAGATAGGAAGAACAGAAGGCCTCACTCAGAATGTTGTTGTCCATAAAGGGTGGTAGGCTAGCAAGAGGGGCACAACATTGACAAGGAATAGACGTAGATAGGTGCACACCGAGAGAGAGGTTCTCCAAGTCAGCTGAACCC
>NW_011428206.1:0-507 GCF_000754665.1 Bison bison bison
AGCTATTTGTGGCTATCACTTTACAGTTATATTTTAATCCCTTAAGGGATTAATATAATTGTGGTTACACCACCCATCAAACAGAGGATTTAACTGGGAATTAACTATCATTTGATCCATTTGTGGGGTTATATGAAGTTAAACTAAAATAAATGGACATGAAAATGATACAGTTTTATGGACAGATTCTATGTTTTTAGTCAGCAAATACAAAAAATGGAAAGGTTTTGCCTATGCTCTCCTCTAGGAGTTTTATAGTTTCTAGTTTAGATCTTTAATCCATTTTGAGTTTATTTTTGTGTATGGTGTTAGAAAGTGTTCTAGATTCATTCTTTTCATAAGTCGTTTGACCAGTGCTAGAGAGGGTGTGGAGAAAAGGGGAACCCTCTTACACTACTTGTTGGGAATGCAAACTAGTACAGCCACTATGAGACAGTGTGGAGATTCCTTTAAAAACTGGAACTAGAACTGCGATACGACACAGCAATCCCACTGCTGGACATACAC
>NW_011428207.1:0-529 GCF_000754665.1 Bison bison bison
ACCTCACTGTCGTTTTGATTTGCATTTCTCTGATAATGTGTGATGTTGAGCATCTTTTCATGTGTTTGCTAGCCATCTGTATGTCTTCTTTGGAGAAATGTCTATTTAGTTCTTTGGCCCATTATTTGATTAGGTCATTTATTTTTCTGAAATTGCGCTATAGGAATTGCTTCTATATTTTTGAGATTAGTTGTTTTTCAGGTGCTTTATTTGCTATTATTTTTCCCATTCTGAAGGTTGTCTTTTCACCTTGCTTATAGTTTCCTTTGTTGTGCAGAAGTCTTTTTTTTTTCACAGTTCTTCTGTGTATTCCTGCCACCTTTTCTTAATATCTACTGTTTTTGTAGGTCCATAATATTTCTGTCCTTTATCGAGCCCATCTTTGCATGAAATGTTCCCTTGGTATCTCTAATTTTCTTGAAGAGATCTCTAGTCTTTCCCAGTCTCTTGTTTTCCTTATTTATTTGCATTGATCGCTGAGGAAAGCTTTCTTATCTCTTCTTGCTATTCTTTGGAACTCTGCATTCAG
>NW_011428208.1:0-534 GCF_000754665.1 Bison bison bison
CAAAAGCTCTGAGGGATCAAGTCATATCGAATCTTCGTTTCAGATTGAAGATGCATTCCATGGTATTGCCATCTTAAGTCTTCCCATCGCTATGGAATATCTGTCCATGTATTCAGGATCTTTTTCAGCCACGGTGTAGAATTTCCAGTGTGCCAGTCTTGCATCCTCGTGACATCCGTGGCAAAGCATTTGATTCATGTTGACAGTATAGAAAGGGAATATTTTTAAAAATTCCTTTTCAGATTATTATCTGCTAGTGTACACAGGTAAAACTGTGTACTCATTCATTTTTATCACTTTGGACAGCTTGAGAGTTGTCTTTCCTTTCTTTGCTTTCTCGTACTTTAAGAGTATCCTGGCACATACATGTTCTGCCTCACCCCTAATCTCAGTCATGTGTTCAAAGACTTCTGTCCGTCTATTTATTTGTTTTTGGTAACATTGAATTTCGTTTTGACTATGCTGGGTCTTTGCTGCTCGCTGGAAGTTGCTAGGACCTCTGGACTGCAGTCTCCCATCTCTGGCTGACCTTAG
>NW_011428209.1:0-511 GCF_000754665.1 Bison bison bison
GAAAAGATTGATTGTTGATTGGAAAGAGGGATGGACAAATGGATAGATAGGTGACAAGAAAGTTGATAAATCGGTTACAAACCAGGCTTCTATGTATGCTGTGTAAAAGAGATGCACCTGAAACCAAGGGGCGTATACAGAGTGAAAGTGAAGGGCTGAGAAAAGGTATTTCATGCAAAATGTGAGCAACAGGAATCAGGAGTAGCAATACTCATATCAGACAAAATAGACTTTGAAATAAAGGGTGTGGAAAGAGACAAAGAAGGCCACTACATAATGGTCAAAGAATCAATCCAAAAAGAAGATATAACAATTATAAATATATATGCACCCCACATAGGAGCACTCAATACGTAAGGCAAATGCTAACAAGTATGAAAGGGGAAATTAAAAACAACACAATAATAGTGGGAGACCTTAAGACCCTACACACACCTATGGATAGATCGACCAAACAGAAAATTAGCAAGGGAACACAAACTTTAAGTGATACAATGGATCAGTTAGACCT
>NW_011428210.1:0-701 GCF_000754665.1 Bison bison bison
AACGTGGGACTTCTCCTGAGACGCTGTAGCGGAAAGGGCTTCATCTTGCGATGACGGGGGAGCCACGTGGTTTTTCTCGAGTTACGGCGGGATTCTCGAGTTACGACGGGGGAATTCAGGCTGCCTCTTGTGTTGGCCCAGGCAAGTCCAATCTTCCACTCGAGTTGCGAAGGAAAGCTGGGGATTGCTCTCGAGTGACTGCAGGGCCAAGAGACCTCATCTAGGCTTGTGTCCAGAAGCCAATGTTCCTCTCCAGGGGCGACAGGGATCTCGGGGTTGCATTCCAGACGCACCGGGGGAGACAGGCATTCATCTCGAGTGGAAGCAAAGAACCCCGCTCTGCTCTCGAATCGCGACGGGTATCTCTTGGAGCTCACTGGGTGGACTCAAGGGAGTCAAGCCTCCTGAGGCGTTCGGAGAGAGTTCGTGAGATTGGTCTCCAGGCCATGCAGGAGACGAAGGCCCTCATCTCTCGATGACGGGGGAATCTCGGGGTTGTTCTCGAGCGGCGGCCCCAGTGTGCGGTTTCTCACGAGGTACGACGGCGAGGTCAGTGAGCCTCTCGTGGGGCGCCAGGGAAGTCGGGTCTCCATGCGAGTGGCGAGGGGGAGCGCGTCATTGCTCCCGAGCCATGGTGGGGAAATCTGGCCTCGAGACGCGTTGAAGAAGGTCTCTCGAGGTCTTTCTCGGGTTGAGGCAGG
>NW_011428211.1:0-573 GCF_000754665.1 Bison bison bison
CGGGTAACCCAAACACCTGGAGAAACGATTGTATGTTCAGTTCAGTTCAGTGGCTCAGTCGTGTCTGACTCTTTGGGACCCCGTGGCCTGCAGGACGCTGGGCTTCCGTGTCCATCACCAACTCCAGGGGCTTGCTCAAACTCATGTCCATCGAATCAGTGATGCCATCCAACCATCTTAGCCTCTGTCGTCCCCTTTCCTCTGCCTTCAATCAAGACTCTCATAGGCAGATATTGTAGAGTGTAATTCGTGTTCATAGTTTATCTAAAAGCTCATATCACAGTTAATTTTCGTTTGTTCCTGTTCTTTCGAGGTACTTTCTTGTTGACAAGCTTAGTGTACAGATATAACGATATAGCAATTTTTACCTTAGAACAAACCGAGGCACTATGAACATTTTGTGCTTCATGTTGATGACTCTTAGACATGTCTACAGTAGAGGAGCAAAAACAAAACTACTAGATATTTCATATTGACTAGTTCCCAGTTCACGGGACTCTGACATTCCCTGAGGTCAAAGTTTTCTTGTATTGGAAGCAGTTGGGTTTGCAAGGGCTGCCTTGTCTTGAGACC
>NW_011428212.1:0-521 GCF_000754665.1 Bison bison bison
TGGAGACCCGACTTCCCTGGCGCCCCACGAGAGGCTCACTGACCTCGCCGTCTTACCTCGTGAGAAACCGCACCCTGGGGCCGCCCCTCGAGAACCACCCCGAGACTCCCCCGTCATCGCGGAGATGAGGGCCTTCGTCTCCTGCATGGCCTAGAGGCCAACCTCGCGACCTCTCTCCAAACGCCTCAGGAGGCTTGACTCCCTTTAGTCCACCCGGGGAGCTCCAAGAGATACCCGTCGCGACTCGAGAGCAGAGCGGGGTTCTTTGCTTCCACTCGAGATGAATGCCTGTCTCCCCGGGTGCGTCTGGAATGCAACCCCGAGATCCCGGTCGCCCTGGAGAGGAACAATGGCTTCTGGACACAAGCCTAGATGAGGTCTATTGGCCCTGCAGTCACGCGAGAGCAATCCCCAGCTTTCCTTCGCAACTCGAATGGAAGATTGGACTTGCCTGGGCCAACACAAGAGGCATCCTGAATTCCCCGTGTAACTCGAGAATCCCGCGTAACTCGAGAAAAACC
>NW_011428213.1:0-563 GCF_000754665.1 Bison bison bison
TTTCTCCACCTCTCTCGTTCTCTCTCTCTCTCACACACACACACACACACAGGCACACATTAATTTTTACATGTTAAAATACTTATATGAAAACCAGGTACTATATTTTTAAATAACATCTCAATATTTAAACAAAGCTGTACTTCATGTATTTAAAATAAAAACACATAAATTACACATTGGTTTCCCTATATTTGATATTATTGAATAATTCTATAATTTGAATTTTTTTGTTTTTAATGGGGTTTTTAACTTTGACTGAAATACTTGCTTCAGACTTATTGAAATTAGAATTAAGTTTTTTTTTGACCTCCTACTTTTTAGATTTGGGGGGGTGATGGTTCAGAATCAGATGTGTTCACAGTAATGGATGCTACTTCCACCAATCCCTGTTGAAGGGGTTCCAGTGATACCTGAATAAAAATTCGTGTTTCAGGAGGTAATCCTTCTGATGCTTAGGCTTCTATACATTTGATGACACTGTGTCTTGTGCTGTCTTTTCTCTTTAAAAGTTAAAAAGTGTTAGCCTACATTTGGAACACTGATGAAAACTTTTCCCAGTG
>NW_011428214.1:0-693 GCF_000754665.1 Bison bison bison
GATCGGAGTCTGAAGTCAGAGGAACCCTGAGGTTCCTGCCTCAACTGGAGATGAGGCCCTCTTCCAATGCACCAAACCGAGTGGAGTGCCGAGAGGCCCCTCCCACCTCCAGTTTCCCTGACTTCTCAGAGCCACCATGAGAAGCGCCCTGAGGTCACCTGACACACGTCGAGGGACACCAGGGTTTCCCGCCTCAACCCGAGAAAGACCTCGAGAGACCTTCTTCAACACGTCTCGAGGACAGATTCCCCTACTGCCGTGAGCCGGCATATTGCATATTAAGTGCATATTGCATATTGCATATTGAGTGCAGCACTTTCCACAGCATCATCTTTCAGGATCTGGAATAGCTCAACTGGAATTCTGTCACTGCTGGGAGCCAGTGAGGAACTACCGCCCATGACAAAGGTCATGAGGAAGGAGGCTCGGCATACGCAAAGCGGGATCGAGCTTCAGGAGTCCCCCTGGAAATACTCGAGCATATACCCCCAAAACCAGAGTCTGCCTACTTTCTGCTTGTGCTTTCACCTAAACCTCTGACTTTACGGGGGGCTCTCCCCCACTACCTCTCTCTGAAAAAAGAGTTAGCTTACAGTTCCAGTTAATAATTCCTGGGTGTGACAGTGTTTAACCTACAAACTCCTTTGGAAATCCTCTAGCCTGCCTGAATAGGTTTTTCCGGCCACATGTGAC
>NW_011428215.1:0-639 GCF_000754665.1 Bison bison bison
GGGCGAGCCTCCCCAAGCCCTGCCCGGCTTCTAGCGTTCGCGCCCGGGAAGGAGCAGGCTGCGGGAGTGTGGGAGACGTGACTGGTGCCTGACTGGTGCCTCAGCTCAGCTCTCGCCTTCCCTTCGGACCTAGGAGCCAGGCGTCCTTGCAGAGGGCTTAGGGGCTGGGGGTGTGCACACTGCCCAAGCCTCCCGCAGGGAGAGCTCTTCCGAGGAAAGGAGCGCCCGGGCTGCATTCCCAAGCTGGTGCTTCCCGCCCAGACTGAGCGCCGCACGGAGGGAATCAGGGTCCCGGTGCCCCTGGCTTGGGGAGGCGGCTCCACAGCCAGAGTGTTGCTCCGTTTGTGCCCAGAAAGCGCCTGCCAGACCGGGCCTTCCCTGGAGCTGTCCTCCCGCCTAGAGGCAGGTGGATGTGCTGTGCGGGCTTCCCCTGTGCGTTTGGGCTCCCTCGCACAGCCGCAGCGCAGGGGAACCAGCCCCTGATCAGTGAGCTCCGGGCAGTACTTTGGTCCCAGGTTTGGAGCCCAATGCCCGGAACGCGGGAGAGAAGAGGCTGGCTGCCGGCGGGTGCTTGCAAGCCTGTTACTGGGAAGGACCGAGTGAGCTTCCACAGCGGCGGAGCTCCAGCTCTGCGCCCAG
>NW_011428216.1:0-501 GCF_000754665.1 Bison bison bison
AGCTGCCAACCCAGGACTGACTTTTTCTGTGTGTGTGTTTCCAGTTTACCTGCACGAATTCTCCAGATGTTTATACAGCATCCAGTATACAACAAAGACTACATTTGAACTCGATGGAATCTTTACTCTGTTAACACTTGTTACATGGACCCGAAGATATTACAGGGTTTTTAATTAGTGAAAAATTCATGAATACCATAGAGAAAATATTTTAGAATTTAATGTTTCTGATATTTATGTAAACTTATGACTTCATTTATATAATTACTTCCTTTTTCTTGTATATTCAGGCTATGAATATCCTTTCAGATCAATTCATGTTCTGATACCTGATTTCAGTCTTTCAAATGAATGTACTGTAGTGCTTGTCTGTATAAATCCTATGAACAAACACAGGGCTTTTGTAAATGATGCATTTATTGTAATTATTCTTGTTTAATTTTTCAATGTTAAACCATGAGAGAAGGGGTTTTCCTGCGATTGTAAAATCATGACACGGTG
>NW_011428217.1:0-596 GCF_000754665.1 Bison bison bison
TACCATCTTTCTAAATTCGACATATATGCATTACTATACCGTATTGGCGTTTTTCTTTGTGACTTACTTCACCCTGTATAAAAGGCTCCAGTTTCATCCACCTCGTTAGAGCTGATTCCAGTGTGTTCTTTTTAATAGCCATCCAACCATCTCATCCTCCATCGTCCCCTTATCTTCCTGCCTTCAATCGTTCCCAGCATTAGGGGCTTTGCCAGTGAGTCACCTCTTCAAATCAGGTGGCCAAAGTGTTGGAGCTTTCATTTTAAAAGAAATCAGTTAAAACGCATAAATTGGAAAGAAAGAAAGAAATGTGTATTTATTTACAGACAAAATGATTGTCTATGGATGAAGTCCAGTGGGACGTAGAAAAGAGCTATTACAATTAATTAGTGAGTAGAGCAAGGTTTCAGGGTTCACGGATACCCTTGAGAGGACTTGGACTGCAAGGAGAACAGACCAGTCAATCCTAAAGGAGTCAACCCTGAATATTCATTGGACGGACTCATGCTGATCCTGAAGCTCCTATACTTTGGCTACCTGATGTGAAGGGCCAACTACCGTGGAAGAGACCCTGATGCTGGGAAGACTGAAGGCAA
>NW_011428218.1:0-535 GCF_000754665.1 Bison bison bison
TATTTCTACCAAAGAAGACATACAGATGGCTAAACAAACACATAGAAAAGATGCTCAACATCACTCATTATCAGAGAAATGCAAATCAAAACCACTCTGAGGTACCATTTCACACCAGTCAGAATGGCTGCGATCCAAACACCTACAAGAAATAAATGCTGGAGAGGGTGTGGAGAAAAGGGAACCCTCTTATACTGTTGGTGGGAATGGAAACTAGTACAGCCACTATGGAGAACAGTGTGGAGATTACGTTAAAAAACTGGAAATAGAACTGTCTTATGATCCAGCAATCCCACTGCTCACCATACACACTGAGGAAACCAGAAGGGAAAGAGGGACGTGTACCTCAATGTTCATAGCAGCAGTGTTTATAATAGCCAGGACATGGAAACAACCTAGATGTCCATCAGCAGATGAATGGATAAGAAAGCTGTGGCACATATACAAAATGGAGTATTACTCAGCCATTAAAAATACATACATTTGAATCAGTTCTAATGAGGTGGATAGAAACTGGAGCCTATTATACAGAGTG
>NW_011428219.1:0-626 GCF_000754665.1 Bison bison bison
GGTTCCCTCGCTCCACGCAGTCCCAGTTCCCTGACCTGTGGTCCGCACCCCTCCGCCGCGCCCACTGGATGCCGACCTTGGGACCCAGGAGCGCACGCAATGGGCGTTCCCAGCCGCCACGGCGACCCCCTAGAGGACAACGGGGAAGCCCTCCCCTACCACCGCCAGGAGCGCCCCCGCCCCGCGCGCCCCGCCCCTGCCATGCTCCCGGTGCCTTCCCAGCCGCAGTGGGGATCCCCGGAGCACAACTGGGACCGCCCCCATCCCCGCCACGACCCGACTCCCGACCCGCGCCGCCCGGCTTCGCCCCGCCCCGGGCGCGCTCCCGGTGCGTGGCCCACCTTCACCACGGGCTCCCGGTGAGCCCCGCCCCCACGCCCGGTTCCAGGAGAGCCTCTGGGACCTCGCTCCCGCCGCCCGGTGAAACGGGAGGACAATCCATCCAGCCCACAGAGGCAATCCAAGCTGTCTAGAATTCAGGGATCCAACGAGGACTACGGAAAGGAAAGATGACCTGACCTAGGAGGGCCATGATATTCTCTAGAACCGGACAAAGTTGGTTTCCAAGGAAACTTGATTCCTTGGAACCCGGAAAGCTGGTTCTTTTCATATGCAATTCCAAACCA
>NW_011428220.1:0-608 GCF_000754665.1 Bison bison bison
AAACTGGAGGTGGGAGGGGCCTCTCGGCACTCCACTGGGTTTGGTGCATTGGAAGAGGGCCTCATCTCTAGTTGAGGCAGGAACCTCAGGGTTCCTCTGATTTCAGACTCCGATCCCAGGGTCCCTGCAGACTTGGGAAAGGAGAGTCAGGCCTCGTCTTGTGTTGAGGCATGGAACTCCGCTTGCCTCTCGAGGTGTTCCCGGGGAGACAGGCCACTTGTCGAGCGGTATTTGGAACCTGGGGGTTTTTTCCCGACGATGCACGAGCGAATCACTTCCTCTTCGTGTTGACTTCATTCACAGGGTGGAGTTCGAAGAGGTGTCCGGGGCATCGGGTTCTTATCAAGAGGGGACCGGGAAATCGGGGCCTTCGGAATGTGGACCACCCACGAGGCCACGTCTTTGAATGTCGTCGTGAGACCGGCCTCATCCTGAGTTGCGACCAGAAGGTCGGGAACCCCTTCCCGACAAAGCAGAGGAGTCGACCCTCCTGTCCAGATCAGGAGGGTAGAAGAGGCTCAGAGGAAGTGGTGCCGGAAAACTTCGGTGTTCCTCTCGAGGGAGACCGGGATGTCGGGGCACTTTGTGGGTCGCATCAAGGGTGACAA
>NW_011428221.1:0-582 GCF_000754665.1 Bison bison bison
GCCGACTCCGTCTCCCCTTCGAATACCCTGGATCAGCCTGGGCTGGACCTCGGCATCTTTCCACTTACTGAAATCTCTTTTTATTTTCTTTATTAATGTTTTATAGTTCTCAGCATAAAAGCCTTTCACCTTCTTGGTCAGGTTTATTCCTATGGTATTTGTGTGTGTGTGTGTGCACGCGTGTGTGCAATTTTGTTTGTTTAACATTCCCTTTCTAATATTTCATTGTTAGTGTAATAGAATGCAACTGATTTCTGAATGCTAATTTTATATTCTGCTAACCTTTGCTGACTTTATTTATTAGATGTAGAAGTTTTGTGTGGAATACTTAGACTTTCTATCATTAGTATCATGTTGTCTGCATTTAGTGAGTGGCAATTTACCTTCCTTCCGATTTGGTTATGTTTATATTTCTCCTTGTCTGGTTGCTGTGACTAGGACTTTGAATACTGTGTTGAAGAGACGTGGTAGCAGTGGGCATCTTAGTATTTTTCCGTATTTTAGTGGGAAAGCTTTTAACTTTTCATTGTTGAGTATTATATTGGTGATCAGCCTATTGTATTTTAAAAATGTTGTGTCTGT
>NW_011428222.1:0-574 GCF_000754665.1 Bison bison bison
AGAAAATCCACGTGGT
Source organism: Bison bison bison (assembly GCF_000754665.1). Lineage (NCBI taxonomy): Eukaryota > Metazoa > Chordata > Mammalia > Artiodactyla > Bovidae > Bison > Bison bison. The sequence goes on from NW_011428222.1 coordinate 17, forward strand.
TCCCCCGTCATCGCAAGGTGAAGCCCTTTCCCGCTACAGTGTCTCAGGAGAAGTCCCACGTTAGGTATTGGAGGTCGAAACGGTACTTGGCACCCTTGATGCGACCCATAAAGTTCCCCGACATCCCGGTCTCCCTCGAGAGGAACACCGAAGTTTTCCGGCACCACTTCCTCTGAGCCCCTTCTACCCTCCTGACCTAGACAGGAGGTCGACTCCCCTGCTTTGTCTGGAAGGGTTCCCGACCTTCCGGTCGCACCTCAGGATGAGGCCGGTCTCACGACGACATTCCAGACGTGGCCTCGTGCGTGGTTCCACATTCCGAAGGACCCCGATTTCCCGGTCCCCTCTTGATAAGAACCCGATGCCCGGACACCTCTTCGAACTCCACCCTGTGAATGAAGTCAACACAAAGGGGCAGTGACTCGCCCGTGCATCGTGGGGAAAAGACCCCCAGGTTCCAAATACCGCTCGACAAGTGGCCTGTCTCCCCGGGAACACCTCGAGAGGCAAGCGGAATTCCATGCCTCAACCCAAGACGAGGCCTGACTCTCCTGTCCC
>NW_011428223.1:0-579 GCF_000754665.1 Bison bison bison
TAAATGACTACAACATTCGAATCATAGGGGTCCCAGAAGAAGAAGACAAAAAGAAAGACCATGAGAAAATACTTGAGGAGATAATAGTTGAAAACTTCCCTAAAATGGGGAAGGAAATAATCACCCAAGTCCAAGAAACCCAGAGAGTCCCAAACAGGATAACCCAAGGAGAAACACCCCAAGACACATATTAAATCAAATTAACAAAGATCAAACACAAAGAACAAATATTAAAAGCAGACAGGGAAAACAACAAATAACACACAAGGGAATTCCCATAAGGATAACAGCTGATCTTTCAATAGAAACTCTTCAAGCCAGGAGGGAATGGCAAGACATACTTAAAATGATGAAAGAAATAACCTACAGCCCAGATTATTGTACCCAGCAAGGATTTCATTCAAGTATGAAGGAGAAATCAAAAGCTTTTCAGACAAGCAAAAGCTGAGAGAATTCTGCAACACCAAACCAGCTCTCCAACAAATACTAAAGGATATTCTCTAGACAGGAAACACAAAAACGGTGTATAAATTCGAACCCAAAACAATAAAGTAAATGGCAACGGGATCATACTTATCA
>NW_011428224.1:0-609 GCF_000754665.1 Bison bison bison
AAGCTGGGGATTGCTCTCGAGTGCGTGCAGGGCCAATAGACCTCATCTGGGCTTGTGTCCAGAAGCCAATGTTCCTCTCCAGGGGCCACCGGGATCTCGGGGTTGCATTCCAGACGTCACCCGGGGAGACAGGCATTCATCTCGAGTGGAAGCAAAGAACCCCGCTCTGCTCTCGAGTGGCGACGGGTATCTCTTGGAGCTCACTGGGTGGACTAAAGGGAGTCAAGCCTCCTGAGGCGTTTGGAGAGAGGTCGCGAGGTTGGCCTCTAGGCCATGCAGGAGACGAAGGCCCTCATCTCCGCGATGACGGGGGATCTCGGGGGTGTTCTCGAGCGGCGGCCCCAGGGTGCGGTTTCTCACGAGGTACGACGGCGAGGTCAGTGAGCCTCTCGTGGGGCGCCAGGGAAGTCGGGTCTCCATGCGAGTGGCGAGGGGGAGCGCGTCATTGCTCTCGAGTCATGGGAGGGGAACCGGGCCTCGAGACGTGTTGAAGAAGGTCTCTCGAGGTCTTTCTCGGGTTGAGGCAGGAACCCCTGGCTTCCCTCGACTTGTGCAGGTGACCTCAGGGGGCTTCTCATGGTGGCTCTGAGAAGTCAGGGAAACTGGAGG
>NW_011428225.1:0-530 GCF_000754665.1 Bison bison bison
TCGCCCCTGGAGAGGAACACTGGCTTCTGGACACAAGCCTAGATGAGGTCTATTGGCCCTGCAGTCACTCGAGAGCAATCCCCAGCTTTCCTTCGCAACTCGAAGGGAAGATTGGACTTCCCTGGGCCAACACAAGAGGCATCCTGAATTCCGCGTCGTAATTCGAGAATCCTGCTACACCTCGAGAAAAACCACGTGGTTCCCCCGTCATCGCAAGATGTAGCCCTGTGCCGCTACAGCGTCTCAGGAGAAGTCCCACTTTAGGAATTGGAGTTCGAAACGGTACTTGTCACCCTTGATAGCGACCCACAAAGTGCCCCGACATCCCGGTCTCCCTCGAGAGGAACACCGAAGTTTTCCGGCACCACTTCCTCTGAGCCCCTTCTACCCTCCTGATCTGGACAGGAGGGTCGAATCCTACTGACTTTGCTGGAAGGGGTTTCCCGACCTTCCGGTCGCACCTCAGGATGAGGCCGGTCTCACGACGACATTCCAGACGTGGACCTCGTAGGGTGGTTCCACATTCCGAA
>NW_011428226.1:0-758 GCF_000754665.1 Bison bison bison
CGAGCCCACCGCCCGATGCCTGCACTGAAGCAGGCTGGCTCCTGCCTTCTTTCAAGCACCTGGCAAGAAGCCACCGGAGCCTCCAGCTCGCTCCCTACCGCCCACTTCGCGGTGTCCTGCCCTTGGTCCCTCGCCAGGACAAAGCCCTGATCCCGCAGGTCACTCCCGGCACTGAACCCGCCTCTGGGGCTTGGCCTACTTCAAGACCCCGAGAAACACATCTGGGTCGGCGCACTGAAGAAGCAGTCTAGAGCCTGCCCTTCTTGGATTCCCGCGACACACACTCCTGAGCCCACAGCTGCGTGCCCGCCCTGAACTCGGATGGATGCTGCCCTTGGGCAACCCTCCCCCCCTCCAACACAAAACGCACCTGCGCATCCACCTTGGTCCCTCCACTCAACCTCGGTGGTTTCTGCCTCTGGCCAAGGCCCCCAACAAACAATCCTGAGTCGAAATTGGCTCCCTGTCCCCGAACGACGGTGAGTCCTCCCCTTGTTCAAACCCCCGGGAAACACTGCTGGGCCCTCACCTCAAGCGCTGCATAAAAGCAGGCTGGGTCCCGCCCTTTCTGAGGCGCCCGTGTAAACTCCTGAGCCCCGTCTCGGTCACTGAACGTCACCAGTCGAGGTCCTGCCCTTGTGCGGGCCCCTAGCACAGTCTCCCGACCCCACTTCTCGGCCCTGCAGTCGCGCAGGCGTTCCTGGGACTTTGCATAGTCGAGTCCAGGAACATAACCTGAGCGCGCGTCTCAGTCCCTG
>NW_011428227.1:0-556 GCF_000754665.1 Bison bison bison
GTGTTGAAGAAGGTCTCTCGAGGTCTTTCTCGGGTTGAGGCAGGAAACCCTGGCTTCCCTCGACTTGTGCAGGTGACCTCAGGGGGCTTCTCATGGTGGCTCTGAGAAGTCAGGGAAACTGGAGGTGGTGGGGGGCCCTCTCGGGACTCCACGGGGTTTGGTGCATTGGAAGAGGGCCTCATCTCCAGTTGAGGCAGGAACCTCAGGGTTCCTGTGATTTCAGACTCCGATCGCAGGGTCCCTGCAGACTGGGGACAGGAGAGTCAGGCCTCGTCTTGGGTTGAGGCATGGAACTCCGCTTGCCTCTCGAGGTGTCCCCGGGGAGAGAGGCCACTTGTCGAGCGGTATTTGGAACCTGGGGGTCTTTTCCGGACGATGCACGGGCGAGTCACTGCCCCTTCGTGTTGACTTCATTCACAGGGTGGAGTTCGGAGAGGTGTCCGGGCATCGGGTTCTTATCAAGAGGGGACCGGGAAATCGAGGGTGCTTCGCAATGTGGAAGCACCCACGAGGCCACGTCTGGAATGTCGTCGTGAGACCGGCCTCATCCTGAGGT
>NW_011428228.1:0-534 GCF_000754665.1 Bison bison bison
AGATGGATTTCTTTGTAACTGGCTTTCTTACTCGTAGGGTCCATTTTGAGTCTGTTCTTAACATGATGGTCCTCATTGTCAAGTAGACAGTCTTCTTAGAAGACTATGGTAATTGAAGATATATAAGGTGACTGTATATAAGGTAAATGTTATAACTCTTAAGTAGGCCAATGAAGCAGATACGGTAGCTTTAAGGTTCTGAGTGCAAAAATTAAGGTTCTAGTTTTTTTTAAGGTTTAAGTTTGGGACCATTTAGTGTTTGTGAGGTATTAGCGAAAACATTCGTTGGGTATGTTTGGCTATAAAAACTTAAAAAACTGTAGAAAATAAATTAAGTCAATGTTTAAAGAATACATAATAATGTTGAACTTTGTACGGTTGTCACAGTGATGAAACGTGCCACCAAACTGTATATAAGGGTGAGAATTTTCTTAACTTTGAGCGTCTATGTTTTGGGCTTAGTGTACTGATAAAGTTGAATTGTTTTTCAGGCAGGAAGGGATCTGACTTCAGTGTATTCTAAAGTTTTTGTCT
>NW_011428229.1:0-548 GCF_000754665.1 Bison bison bison
ACTCCCGCAGCCTGCTCCTTCCCGGGCGCGAACGCTAGAAGCTGGGCAGGGCTTGGGGAGGCTCGCCCAGCCCAGAGCAGCCTCTCGAATGGGGCTCTGTGCTATCTCGCCTGGGCGCGGAGCTGGAGCTCCGCCGGTGTGGAAGCTCACTCGGTCCTTCCCAGTAACAGGCTTGCAAGCACCCGCCGGCAGCCAGCCTCTTCTCTCCCGCGTTCCGGGCATTGGGCTCCAAACCTGGGACCAAAGTACTGCCCGGAGCTCACTGATCATGGGCTGGTTCCCCTGCGCTGCGGCTGTGCTAGGGAGCCCAAACGCACAGGGGAAGCCCGCACAGCACATCCACCTGCCTCTAGGCGGGAGGACAGCTCCAGGGAAGGCCCGGTCTGGCAGGGCGCTTTCGTGGGCACACACGGAGCAACACTCTGGCTGTGGAGCCGCCTCCCCAAGCCAGGGGCACCGGGACCCTGATTCCCTCCGTGCGGCGCTTAGTCTGGGAGGGGAAGCGCCAGATTGGGAATGCAGCCTGGGGCGCTTCCTTCCTCGGAAAG
>NW_011428230.1:0-636 GCF_000754665.1 Bison bison bison
ATTCTGTCTGAAACAGATGAGGTGACTAATTTTCTTTCACTCACCTTTCCACAAAAACTTTGGAATATAGTTGAAAGTGATCAGTTTGAATCTATTTGGTGGGATGAGAGAGGCACATGTATAGTGATCAGTGAAGAACTCTTTAAGAAAGAAGTCTTGGAAAGAAAGGCACCTTTCAGAATATTTGAAACCAAGAGTATGAAAAGTTAATTCGACAGCTTAACCTTTATGGATTTAGCAAAAAGAGACAAACTTTTCAAAGATCTGCTTCACTACCTGTCTTTCTGGAAGAAGAAAACAACATCTCTCTTTTGAGTAAGGTATTCCAACATTTTCACTTATTGGCAATATGTAAGGTGAAATCACGTGACCTAGAAAGCACATTTACATATGTAGCTAAAAACCGATTTAAACTTGAGCTAACAAATCGTTAAAAAGTTTTATTTTTTGAAGTTGAGAACAGCTGGATATGTTAAAATATTAGATGTTTGACAAACTTTCCTAGCACTGTGAAACCAGATATAAGTCCTGAAGCAACTTAAAGTGGTATTTACTGTATATATAAAATATATTTTCATTGAGGATCATATTCTTTCTAACATGTTACCTGTTAAACTATAATGGAGGTGTTTTATT
>NW_011428231.1:0-569 GCF_000754665.1 Bison bison bison
CTCCAGCCCCGGCCGCGCTCGCTGAGCGGGGCCTCCCCCCGATCCCATTCGCTGCTCAGGCCCGCGCGGCCCCGGAGGTGTCGGTCTTCGGCGCCCGCCGCCTCCCAACCCCCGCGGCCCAGGGGCCTCTGAACCTCCTGCGGGCCTAGACGCAGCGAAACTTGAGCGCCCAACTTGCCCGGCACCTGTCCGGTGCCCAAACCCACCAGAAGCCAGGGAGGCGAGGTCGACCGGAGCGCCTCAGCCCCTCCCCTTCGCACTACCGAGGCCCCCCCTTTGCCCCCACGCCAAGCCCTCGACCTTCCTGAGAGAGCAGACGAGCCACAGGCAGGCACACAGACAGACACACAGACACTCGCACGCACCCACGCCAAGGGAGACAGCTGGCCTGCGCAAGCTCCTCAGCCAGAGCCAGAGCGCCTGGGAGAGGCCGGGGCCAGACGACGGGCCGGCGGCTGGCTGTCAGGAGATACAGAGGCAGAAATACATGAGATTCCGAGACAGACTCCAAGACGGCAAGAGGAGATACACACACACACACACACACACACACACACACACACACACAC
>NW_011428232.1:0-511 GCF_000754665.1 Bison bison bison
GAAAACTTTGACCTCAGGGAATGTCAGAGTCCCGTGAACTGGGAACTAGTCAATATGAAATATCTAGTAGTTTTGTTTTTTGCTCCTCTACTGTAGACATGTCTAAGAGTCATCAACATGAAGCACAAAATGTTCATAGTGCCTCGGTTTGTTCTAAGGTAAAAAATTGCTATATCGTTCTATCTGTCACAAGCTTGTCAACAAGAAAGTACCTCGAAAGAACAGGAACAAAACGAAAAATTAAATGTGATATGAGCTTTTAGATAAACTATGAACACTAATTACACCTCTGAAATATCTGCCTATGAGAGTCTTGATTGAAGGCAGAGGAGAAGGGGACGACAGAGGCTAAGATGGTTAGGATGGCATCACTGATTCGATGGACATAGAGTTTGAGACTAAGCCCCCTGGAGTTTGGTGATGGACACGGAAGCCCAGCGTCCTGCAGGCCCACGGGGTCCCAAAGGTACAGACACGACTGAGCCACTGAACTGAACTGAACATACAATCG
>NW_011428233.1:0-681 GCF_000754665.1 Bison bison bison
GAAGAGGCTCAGAGGAAGTGGTGTCGGAAAACTTCGGTGTTCCTCTCGAGGGAGACCGGGATGTCGGGGCGCTTTGTGGGTCGCATCAAGGGTGACAAGTACCGTTTCGAACTCCAATTCCTAAAGTGGGACTTCTCCTGACACGCTGTAGCGGCACAGGGCTACATCTTGCGGTGACGGGGGAACCACGTGGTTTTTCTCGAGGTGTAGCAGGATTCTCGAATTACGACGGGGAATTCAGGATGCCTCTTGTGTTGGCCCAGGGAAGTCCAATCTTCCATTCGAGTTGCGAAGGAAAGCTGGGGATTGCTCTCGAGTGACTGCAGGGCCAATAGACCTCATCTAGGCTTCTGTCCAGAAGCCAATGTTCCACTCCAGGGGCGACAGGGATCTCAGGGTTGCATTCCAGGCTCACCCGGGGAGACAGGCATTCATGTCCAGTGGAAGCAAAGAACCCCGCTCTGCTCTCGAGTCGCGACGGGTATCTCTTGGAGCTCACTGGGTGGACTAAAGGGAGTCAAGCCTCCTGAGGCGTTGGAGAGAGGTCGAGAGATTGGTCTCTAGGCCATACAGGAGACGAAGGCCCTCAACTCGCGATGATGGGGGAGTCTCAGGGTTGTTCTCGAGCGGCGGCCACAGTGTGCGGTTCTCCCTAGGTACGACGGCGAGGTCAGTGAGCCT
>NW_011428234.1:0-576 GCF_000754665.1 Bison bison bison
TTTTTTCCTGTTCATGGTGATGGCGTCGTGGAGAGGTTTGCTGACGGCCACATAGCAGTCACAGGCCATCCCTGTGAGGGTGAAGACCTCAATCCCCCCCCAAAGAAGTGGGTGGTGAAAAGCTGTGTCATGCAGTTTTTATAGGAATGGCCTTTTTCTCCATCAGTAAGTCAGTCATGAGTTTGGGTGTCACAGTGGAGGTGTAGAAGAGGTCTGAGAGTGCAAGGCAGTCAAGGAAGAAGTACATGGGCTGGGTGATTAGCTGACTGCATGTAATAGAAATCACAGTGATCAAATTCCCTAACCAAATAGCCAGGTAACAGAATAAGAAAAATAAAAAGCAGAGGATCTGGACTTTCTTGTCCATAGAAAGTTCTAAGAGGATAAATTCAGTAACATTATTTCTATCTTCCATGATCTGATGTTCAAGAAAGTGATCTGAAATGACAAAACCAATGAAACGAATCATTGATGAGAAAATGGAAACCTAATATCTACTTTAAATGGCACCAATGCCTTTTAAAGACAAGTTATTTTGAGACCCACAAAATCATTTTCATTTAATACGAGTCTTTG
>NW_011428235.1:0-536 GCF_000754665.1 Bison bison bison
AATTTATATTCCGACAGTCAATATATCATAAGAGCCTTAAAGACTATTGAGACTGTTCCATTTATTGGTACCCTGAATTCTACTATCCAAACTCTTTTTCGTTGATATACATTTAATTTGCTCAGAGTTAATAAATGCTATTTTGGTCATATTCGTGCTCACTCTGGGCTTCCTGGACCTTTAGCACCAGGCAATGCTTTGGCTGACGAAGCTACACGTATGATATTTCCTTAATTGGAACAAATGGCAAAAACTTCTCACAGCTTACACCATCAAAACAGCAATAGCTTAAGACTTCAGTTTGGCATTACTCGAGAAGCTGCCAGACAGATTGTTAAGGAATGTCAAACATGTCCTCAATTTTTTTAGTGTCCCCCATTATGGAGTTAATCCCCGAGGATTGTTGCCAAGCGATATATGCCAAATGGATGTTACCCATATTCCTGAATTTGGTAAACAAAAATTTGTTCATGTTACTATTGACACCTTCTCCAGCTTTTTACATGCCTCTCTACAATCCGGAGAAGCTATCAAAC
>NW_011428236.1:0-530 GCF_000754665.1 Bison bison bison
GGCCCCAGTGTGCGGTTTCTCACGAGGTACGACGGCGAGGTCAGTGAGCCTCTCGTGGGGCCCAAGGGAAGTCGGGTCTCGATGCGAGTGGCGAGAGGGAGCGCGACACTGGCTCCCGAGCCATGGTAGGGGAATCTGGCCTCGAGACGTGTTGAAGAAGGTCTCTCGAGGTCTTTCTCGGGTTGAGGCAGGAAACCCTGGGTTCCCTCGACTTGTGCAGGTGACCTCAGGGGGCTTCTCATGGTGGCTCTGAGAAGCCAGCGAAACTGGAGGTGGGAGGGGCCTCTCGGGACTCCACTGGGCTTGGTGCATTGGAAGAGGGCCTCATCTCCAGTTGAGGCAGGAACCACAGGGTACCTCTGATTTCAGACTCCGATCGCAGGGTCCCTGCAGACTGGGGACAGGAGAGTCAGGCCTCGTCTTGGGTTGAGGCATGGAACTCCGCTTGCCTCTCGAGATGTCCCCGGGGAGAGAGGCCGCTTGTCGAGCTGTATTTGGAACCTGGGGTTTTTTCCCGAACGATGCACGGA
>NW_011428237.1:0-528 GCF_000754665.1 Bison bison bison
CTTCGTGTTGACTTCATTCACAGGGTGGAGTTCGAAGAGGTGTCCGGGCATCGGGTTCTTATCAAGAGGGGACCGGGAAATCGGGGTCCTTCGGAATGTGGAACCACCCACGAGGCCACGTCTGGAATGTCGTCGTGAGACCGGCCTCATCCTGAGGTGCGACCGGAAGGTCGGGAACACCTTCCAGACAAAGCAGAGGAGTCGACCCTCCTGTCCAGATCAGCAGGGTAGAAGAGGCTCAGAGGAAGTGGTGCCGGAAAACTTCGGTGTTCCTCTCGAGGGAGACCGGGATGTCGGGGCACTTTGTGGGTCGCATAAAGGGTGACAAGTACCGTTTCGAACTCCAATTCCTAAAGTGGGACTTCTCCTGAGACGCTGTAGCGGCACAGGGCTACATCTTGCGATGACGGGGGAACCACGTGGTTTTCTCGAGGTGTAGCAGGATTCTCGATTACGACGGGGATTCAGGATGCCTCTTGTGTTGGCCCAGGGAAGTCCAATTTTCCATTCGAGTTGCGAAGGAAAGCT
>NW_011428238.1:0-724 GCF_000754665.1 Bison bison bison
GAGGACTACGGAAAGGAAAGATGACCTGACCTAGGAGGGCCATGATATTCTATAGAACCGGACAAAGTTGGTTTCCAAGGAAACTTGATTCCTTGGAACCCGGAAAGCTGGTTCTTTTCATATGCAATTCCAAACCAGGAGCTCCTTCCCAAAGCCTGCCTGGCCGCCAGCCCCACCCCCCACTCCCCAGAAAAAACGGCTCAAAGAAATCTTTTCCATCTCAGGCGGAAAACTGGAAGACGTCTTGTCTTGTCTGTCTGTCATTGATGTCTGTGTCAGTGTGAGCCTTGGTGATTTTGTATAATAGTGCTCAAGTTCTGAGTTCTTATTTCAATGGTCTCAAGACAAGGCAGCCCTTGCCAACCAAACTGCTTCCAATACAAGAAAACATTGACCTCAGTGAATGTCAGAGTCCCGTGAACTGGGAACTAGTCAATATTAAATATCCAGTAGTTTTGGTTTTGCTCCTCTACTGTAGACATGTCTAAGAGTCATCAACATTAAGCACAAAATGTTCATAGTGCCTCGGTTTGTTCTAAGGTAAAAATTGCTATATCGTTATAGCTGTCACAAGCTTGTCAACAAGAAAGTACCTCGAAAGAACAGGAAGAAAACGAAAAATTAAATGTGATATGAGCTTTTCGATAAACTATGAACACTAATTACACTCTACAATATCTGCCTATGAGAGTCTTGATTGAAGGCAGAGGAGAAGGGGACGACA
>NW_011428239.1:0-616 GCF_000754665.1 Bison bison bison
GGATCCAGGGTGGTGAGCCCGTGGATATTGACCAGGTCTAGGGGAATTGGGACGGCAGAAAAGAGGAGTATTACTGGAGTCTCAGCAAGGCAGAGGAGAGGAAGGAAGAGGATCCAAGGCAGAGGGCACAGCAGAGTACAAAGGCCAGAGGTAGAAAGAGTGTGTGCGTGGCATGTTTGGACATCTGCCCACGCGTGGAGGCGGAGGGCTTCACCTCTGGCTGGCTCCGCAGAGCACGTGCATGGAGGCACTGGAAGGTGGGAATGGGCTGTGCCCCATGTGGGTGCTGTTCCTTGGAGTCTAGCTGCACCCTCACCCAGTGACCACAAGCTGGGTCGTCCTGACCTTACACTACCCCAAAAGAACCTCTGACCAAGAGTCCCCATTAGGAAGGTGGAACATGGCACATGATACAGGTGAGCAAGAGGTGGCCAAGAATTAAGGGCCTCACCCTGCACCATGTGCAGCCCGCACACTCCCCTCGAGCGGCACCAAGCCCTTGGTAACGCTCATACTCTCTGAGCCTCAGTTTTCTTACCTGTCCAGTAGAACCTCAAGTGCAGCCTCACAGATCTGTCATCAGAGCTTATGCCCAGGCCGTGGTGACATCAGCTGA
>NW_011428240.1:0-592 GCF_000754665.1 Bison bison bison
GGTCCTTCGGAATGTGGAACCACCCACGAGGCCACGTCTAGAATGTCGTCGTGAGACCGGCCTCATCCTGAGGTGCGACCGGAAGGTCGGGAACCCCTTCCAGACAAAGCAGGGGAGTCGACCCTCCTGTCCAGATCAGGAGGGTAGAAGGGGCTCAGAGGAAGTGGTGCCGGAAAACCTCGGTGTTCCTCTCGAGGGAGACCGGGATGTCGGGGAACTTTGTGGGTCGCATCAAGGGTGCCAAGTACCGTTTCGACCTCCAATAACTAACGTGGGACTTCTGAGACACTGCAGCGGAAAGGGCTTCATCTTGCGATGACGGGGAACCACGTGGATTTTCTCGAGTTGCGGCAGGATTCTCGAGTTACGACGGGGAATTCAGGATGCCTCTTGTGTTGGCCCAGGGAAGTCCAATCTTCCATTCGAGTTGCGAAGGAAAGCTGGGGATTGCTCTCGAGTGACTGCAGGGCCAAAAGACCTCATCTAGGCTTGTGTCCAGAAGCCAGTGTTCCTCTCCAGGGGCGAAAGGGATCTCGGGTTGCATTCCAGACGCACCCGGGGAGACAGGCATCCATCTCGAGTGGAAGCAAAG
>NW_011428241.1:0-683 GCF_000754665.1 Bison bison bison
ATTTAACAAAAAAAAAAAACTAAAGTCTATCCAAAAAGGATATAAAATATATATAACATGAACTTTAAAAAATAAGAAATTTAAACTGTGAAAAACCTTATTCACAAAACTTAAAACACAAGCCACAGAAAAAAATAATATTTACAAAATACATATCTGGTAAAGGATTGTACTCCAACTATACCAAAAAATACTAAAACAAACAAACCTCATTAAAAATAGTATAAATCTAAACACCAGGCCTATGAAAATATAAAGGTAGTAGATAAGCATATCAAAAATACTCAAATTCACATATCATTAGGAAATTACAAACTAAAACAACACTGAAGTAACACTGCACACCTATTAGATCCAGTAAACTCATAAAAGGGGGGGGCAGGGCTTCTCTGGTGCTCAGTGGTAAAGAATCTGCCTGATGATACAAGGCACTCTAGTTCGATCTCTTACCCAGGAAGATCCCACATGCCACAGAGAAACATAGCTGGATTTTTCCACAGTTAAACAAGGCTCACCTGTGACTGAATACTACACGTCTAGCACTTAGTAAACAGCTTTGGAAAAGTGTCCAGACAAAAAGTATCACAATTACACACAACAGCTCTACTTGTAATAACTAAAAACTTTCAAATATCAGGATGTCTTCAGTAGATGACTGTGTAAACAAATTGGGATACATCCAA
>NW_011428242.1:0-431 GCF_000754665.1 Bison bison bison
CACGTACACACACACACACAACACCCAAGATCAGAACCAAACAAAACAAAAAAAATTGCTTTCTTACGTTCTACATGTCAGGATGGTGCCAGACACTATTATTGGATAGTCAAAAATCTCTTTTGTTTCTGTGTAAAAGGGAGGTCCTTTCAAGGCGTGAATGTTTCAGAACTTTAATTTATTTGGAAATGACCCAGCTCTTCAGTACACTGTCGTCACTTAGTTTAGCACAGGATAGAAACCCGGGTAACCAAAACACCTGGAGAAACGATTGTATGTTCAGTTCAGTTCAGTGGCTCAGTCGTGTCTGACTCTTTGGGACCCCGTGGCCTGCAGGACGCTGGGCTTCCGTGTCCATCACCAACTCCAGGGGCTTGCTCAAACTCATGTCCATCGAATCAGTGATGCCATCCAACCATCTTAGCCTCTGT
>NW_011428242.1:3762-4081 GCF_000754665.1 Bison bison bison
AGTGCATAGATATCAAAAGGGTTTAGAACAGTCAGGTAGGATCACACAAGTCACCCTGAAGCAATACTTCTCCACTTAGCCAAAGCTAACAAAAGATTTCTGTTCTAGGTCAACCTAGAAGAGATCACGGAAGAGGTAAAGAAACTTAAAATCCATTAGCAAAGGCAGTTCAACCTCTCAAGAAACCTTGTGCTAGGCACAACACTCTTTTCTGGGGGTCCACTTTCCCTACAACCTCCTTATCCCATTCTGTACCCATTCCTTTGCTTCTCCCATCCTGAAACTGCCACCTGGAAGAAAGAACGACGTCGTTTTCCGT
>NW_011428244.1:0-666 GCF_000754665.1 Bison bison bison
GGCCCCTCTATAGGTTCTCAAAGGATCTGCCTGTGATGTATCATTAGAGTCGTCTCAGTGAAAGCAGGAACTCTGTGTCTTCTTCTCTCCGCCTTCTATTCCCTGAAACTTATTACATGCCTCCTAGCTCATCGTAGGTGCTCAGTATTTACGTAGTGTGTGAAAGACAGAAAAGCTCTTGGAAGCCTCAAGGGGTCACTTGGCTCGGCACTTTTGATCTCTTTGTATATTTGGCGATTCAATTCTTTCCTTTCCTGGGTTGATGGGTACACTATATTCGAGGCACAACCCAAGGCATGAAGACATATCCATACATAGAGGGTCTTGCTTTCAAGGAACTCGTACAGCAGATTTCTACAAGTTAGGGCTTTTCAAATGCTCGAGAAGAATGTGAACGTTCAGTAGGCTCCATTTCCATTTCAAAGAAAGATCGTTTGACTTCCATAGCAAAGGTGGAGACCTTCCAATGTTGAGTCCAATACTTATACCTTGACCATTTCAGGCAAGTCTTGTGGTTCCTTCTGGAGGTGTGTGGCTCTTGCAGAAATGTGAAGATCTTCCATCGTCCTCAGACTTTGGTGTCATTTGCAATCATCCAGAAAGCTTCCAGGTCTAGGTTCCAGACCACCAGCACACACAGTCAGTAGCCAACGGAGTGGATTCCAG
>NW_011428245.1:0-692 GCF_000754665.1 Bison bison bison
GGAGTGGGGGGTGGGGCTGGCGGCCAGGCAGGCTTTGGGAAGGAGCTCCTGGTTTGGAATTGCATATGAAAAGAACCAGCTTTCCGGGTTCCAAGGAATCAAGTTTCCTTGCAAACCAACTTTGTCCGGTTCTAGAGAATATCATGGCCCTCCTAGGTCAGGTCATCTTTCCTTTCCGTAGCCCTCGTTTGATCCCTGAATTCTAGACAGCTTGGATTGCCTCTGTGGGCTGGATGGATTGTCCTCCCGTTTCACCGGGCGGCGGGAGCGAGGTCCCGGGGGCGTCTCCTGGAACCGGGCGTGGGGGCGGGGCGTCACCGGGAGCCCGTGGTGAAGGTGGGCAGCGCACCGGGAGCGCGCCCGGGCGGGGCGAAGCCGGGCGGCGCGGGTCGGGAACCGGGTCGCGGCGGGGATGGGGGGCGGTCCCAGTTGTGCTCCGGGGATCCCCACTGCGGCTGGGAAGGCACCGGGAGCATGGCAGGGGCGGGGCGGCGCGGGGCGGGGGTCGGCTCCTGGCGGGGGTGGGGGAGGGCTTCCCCGTTGTCCTCTCGGGGGTCGCCGTGGCGGCTGGGAACGCCCACTGCGTGCGCTCCTGGGTCCCCAAGGAGCGGCATCCAGTGGGCGCGGCGGAGGGGTGCGGACCACAGGTCAGGGAACTGGGACTGCGTGGAGCAGGGAACCACGTAGTCCGC
>NW_011428246.1:0-565 GCF_000754665.1 Bison bison bison
CGCTCTCCAGCATTTATTATTTGTAGACTTTTGGATCGCAGCCATTCTGACTGGTGTGAAATGGTACCTCATAGTGGTTTTGATTTGCATTTCTCTGATAATGAGTGATGTTGAGCATCTTTTCATGTGTTTGTTAGCCATCTGTATGTCTTCTTTGGAGAAATGTCTATTTAGATCTTTGGCCCATTTTTTGATTGGGTCATTTATTTTTCTGGAGTTGAGCTGTAGGAGTTGCTTGTATATTTTTGAGATTAGTTAGTTTGTCGGTTGCTTCATTTGCTATTATTTTCTCCCATTCTCGAAGGCTGTCTTTTCACCTTGTAACTAGTTTCCTTTGATCGTGCAGAAGCTTTTAAGTTTAATTAGGTCCCATTTGTTTATTTTTGCTTTTATTTCCAATATTCTGGGAGGCGGGTCATAGAGGATCCTGCTGTCGATGTATGTCGGAGAGTGTTTTGCCTATGTTCTTCTCTAGGAGTTTTATACTTTCTGGTCTTATGTTTAGATCTTTAATCCATTTTGAGTTTATTTTGTGTATGGTAGTTAGAAAGTTGTTCTAGTTTCA
>NW_011428247.1:0-732 GCF_000754665.1 Bison bison bison
GTACTGCCCGGAGCTCACTGATCATGGGCTGGTTCCCCTGCGCCGCGGCTGTGCTAGGGAGCCCAAACGCACAGGGGAAGCCCGCACAGCACATCCACCTGCCTCTAGGCGGGAGGACAGCTCCAGGGAAGGCCCGGTCTGGCAGGCGCTTTCCTGGGCACAAACGGAGCACCACTCTGGCCTGTGGAGCCGCCTCCCCAAGCCAGGGGCACCGGGACCCTGATTCCCTCCGTGCGGCGCTCAGTCTGGGCGGGGAAGCACCAGCTTGGGAATGCAGCCTGGGGCGCTTCCTTTCCCTCGGAAAGAGCTCTCCCTGCGGGAGGCTTTGGCAGTGTGCACACCCCCAGCCCCTAAGCCCTCTGCAAGGACGCCTGGCTCCTAGGTCCGAAGGGAAGGCGAGAGCTGAGCTGAGGCACCAGTCTAGGTCACCAGTCACGTCTCCCACACTCCCGCAGCCTGCTCCTTCCCGGGCGCGAACGCTAGAAGCTGGGCAGGGCTTGGGGAGGCTCGCCCAGGCCAGAGACAGCCTCTCGGCCGGGGCTCTGTGGTATCGCCCCTGGGAGCAGAGCTGGAGCTCCGCCGGTGTCGGAAGCTCACTCGGTCCTTCCCAGTAACAGGCTTGCAAGCACCCGCCGGCAGCCAGCCTCTTCTCTCCCGCGTTCCGGGCATTGGGCTCCAAACCTGGGACCAAAGTACTGCCCGGAGCTCACTGATCATGGGCTGGTTCCCCGG
>NW_011428248.1:0-700 GCF_000754665.1 Bison bison bison
CGCAACTCGAATGGAAGATTGGACTTCCCTGGGCCAACACAAGAGGCATCCCGAATTCCCCGTCGTAACTCGAGAATCCCGCCGCAACTCGAGAAAAACCACGTGGTTCCCCCGTCATCGCAAGATGAAGCCCTTTCCCGCTACAGCGTCTCAGGAGAAGTCCCACGTTAGGAATTGGAGGTCGAAACGGTACTTGGCACCCTTGATGCGCCCCCACAAAGTTCCCCGGCATCCCGGTCTCCCTGGAGAGGAACACCGAGGTTTTCCGGCACCACTTCCTCTGAGCCCCTTCTACCCTCCTGATCTCCACAGGAGGGTCGACTCCCCTGCTTTGTCTGGAAGGGTTCCCGACCTTCCGGTCGCACCTCAGGATGAGGCCGGTCTCACGACGACATTCCAGACGTGGCCTCGTGGGTGCTTTCCACATTGCGAAGCACCCCGATTTCCCGGTCCCGTCTTGGTAAGAAACCCGATGCCCGGACACCTCTCCGGAACTCCACCCTGTGAATGAAGTCAACACGAAGGGGACAGTGACTCGCCCGTGCATCGTCCGGAGAAGACCCCCAGGTTCCAAAATACTGCTCGACAAAGTGGACCTCTCTCCCCGGGGACACCTCGAGAGGCAAGCGGAGTTCCATGCCTCAACCCAAGACGAGGCCTGACTCTCCTGTCCCCAGTCTGCAGGGACCCTGCGATCGGA
>NW_011428249.1:0-531 GCF_000754665.1 Bison bison bison
GCTCTCCCTGCGGGAGGCTTTGGCAGTGTGCACACCCCCAGCCCCTAAGCCCTCTGCAAGGACGCCTGGCTCCTAGGTCCGAAGGGAAGGCGAGAGCTGAGCTGAGGCCCCAGTCAGGCACCAGTCACGTCTCCCACACTCCCGCAGCCTGCTCCTTCCCGGGCGCGAACGCTAGAAGCTGGGCAGGGCTTGGGGAGGCTCGCCCAGCCCAGAGCAGCCTCTCGGCCGGGGCTCTGTGCTATCGCGCCTGGGCGCAGAGCTGGAGCTCCGCCGGTGTGGAAGCTCACTCGGTCCTTCCCAGTAACAGGCTTGCAGCACCGCGGCAGCCAGCCTTCTCTCCCGGTTCCGGGCATTGGGCTCCAAACCTGGGACCCTAAAGACTGCCCGGAGCTCACCTGATCATGGGCTGGTTCCCCTGCGCTGCGGCTGTGCTAGGGAGCCCAAACGCACAGGGGAAGCCCGCACAGCACATCCACCTCGCCTCTAGGCGGGAGGGCAGGTCCAGGGAAGGCCCGGTCTCGGCAGGCGCTT
>NW_011428250.1:0-575 GCF_000754665.1 Bison bison bison
GTTCACTCTTGCCATCTCCTGTTCGACCAATTCCAATTTACCTTGATTCAAGGACCTAACATTCCAGGTTCCTATGCAATATTGTTCTTTACAGTATTGCACTTTATTTCCATTACCAGTCACATCCAAAACTGAGTGCTATTTTTGCTTTGCCTCAGCCTCTTCATTCTTTCTGGAACTATTTCTCCACTCTTCTCCAGTAGCATATTGGCCATACTGACCTGGGGAGTTCATCTTTCAATGCCATATTTTTTTTGCCTTTTCATACTGTTCACAGGGTTCTCAAGGCAAGAATACTAAAGTGGTTTACTGTTCACAGGGTTCTCAAGGCAAGAATACTAAAGTGGTTTACCATTCCCTTCTCCAGTGGACCACATTTTGTCAGTACCTTCCACCGTGAGCTGTCCATCTTGGGTGGCTCTACATGGCATGGCTCATAGTTTTATGAGTTAGACAAGGCTGTGATCCAAGTGATCAGTCATTCTCCTGTTGATGAATGTTCAGCAGTTAGTTGCAATTTTGGAGTTCTCACAGGAAAGATGAGCTCACGTCCTTCTACTCTGCCATCTTGTGAA
>NW_011428251.1:0-729 GCF_000754665.1 Bison bison bison
GAGGCATGGAACTCCGCTTGCCTCTCGAGGTGTCCCCGGGGAGAGAGGCCACTTGTCGAGCGGTATTTGGAACCTGGGGGTCTTTTCCGGACGATGCACGGGCGAGTCACTGCCCCTTCGTGTTGACTTCATTCACAGGGTGGAGTTCGGAGAGGTGTCTGGGCATCGGGTTCTTACCACGTGGGGACCGGGAAATCGGGGTGCTTCGCAATGTGGAAGCACCCACGAGGCCACGTCTGGAATGTCGTCGTGAGACCGGCCTCATCCTGAGGTGCGACCGGAAGGTCGGGAACCCCTTCCAGACAAAGCAGGGGAGTCGACCCTCCTGTGGAGATCAGGAGGGTAGAAGGGGCTCAGAGGAAGTGGTGCCGGAAACCTCGATGTTCCTCTCCAGGGAGACCGGGATGCCGGGGAACTTGGTGGGGCGCATCAAGGGTGCCAAGTACCGTTTCGACCTCCAATTCCTCACGTGGGACTTCTCCTGAGACGCTGTAGCGGGAAAGGGCTTCATCTTGCGATGACGGGGGAACCACGTGGTTTTCTCGAGTTGCGGCGGGATTCTCGAGTTACGACGGGGAATTCGGGATGCCTCTTGTGTTGGCCCAGGGAAGTCCAATCTTCCATTCGAGTTGCGAAGGAAGCTGGGGATTGCTCTCGAGTGACTGCAGGGCCAAATAGACCTCATCTAGGCTTGTGTCCAGAAGCCAGTGTTCCTCTCCAGGTGCGACC
>NW_011428252.1:0-521 GCF_000754665.1 Bison bison bison
TTAGTATTTGTTAGAGAGCTGGTTTGGTGGTGCTGAATTCTCTCAGCTTTTGCTTGTCTGAGAAGCTTTTGATTTCTCCTTCATATTTGAATGAGATCCTTGCTGGGTACAATAATCTGGACTGTAGGTTATTTTCTTTCATCACTTTAAGTATGTCTTGCCATTCCCTCCTGGCTTGAAGAGTTTCTATTGAAAGATCAGCTGTTATCCTTATGGGAATTCCTTTGTGTGTTATTTGTTGTTTTTCCCTTGCTGCTTTTAATATTTGTTCTTTGTGTTTGTATCTTTGTTAATTTGATTATATGTGTCTTGGGGTGTTTTGCCTTGGGTTTATCCTGTTTGGGACTCTCTGGGTTTCTTGGACTTGGGTGATTATTTCCTTCCCCATTTTAGGGAAGTTTTCAACTATTATCTCCTCAAGTATTTTCTCATGGTCTTTCTTTTTGTCTTCTTCTTCTGGAACCCCTATGATTCGAATGTTGTAGTGTTTATTGTCCTGGAGGTCTCTGAGATTGTCCTCA
>NW_011428253.1:0-592 GCF_000754665.1 Bison bison bison
CCCGGGGACACCTCGAGAGGCAAGCGGAGTTCCATGCCTCAACCCAAGACGAGGCCTGACTCTCCTGTCCCTAGTCTGCAGGGACCCTGCGATCGGAGTCTGAAATCAGAGGAACCCTGAGGTCCCTGCCTCAACTGGAGATGAGGCCCTCTTCCAATGCACCAAACCCCGTGGAGTCCCGAGAGGCACCACCCCCCACCTCCAGTTTCCCTGACTTCTCAGAGCCACCATGAGAAGCCCCCTGAGGTCACCTGCACAAGTCGAGGGAAGCCAGGGTTTCCTGCCTCAACCCGAGAAAGACCTCGAGAGACCTTCTTCAACACGTCTCGACGCCAGGTTCCCCTACCATGACTCGAGAGCAATGATGCGCTCCCCCTCGCCACTCGCATGGAGACCCGACTTCCCTGGCGCCCCACGAGAGGCTCACTGACCTCGCCGTCGTACCTCGTGAGAAACCGCACCCTGGGGCCGCCGCTCGAGAACCACCCCGAGACTCCCCCGTCATCGCGGAGATGAGGGCCTTCGTCTCCTGCATGGCCTAGAGGCCAACCTCGCGACCTCTCTCCAAACGCCTCAGGAGGCTTGACTCCCT
>NW_011428254.1:0-570 GCF_000754665.1 Bison bison bison
GCGCCCGGGGCGGGGCGAAGCCGGGCGGCGCGGGTCGGGAATCGGGTCGTGGCGGGGATGGGGGGCGGTCCCAGTTGTGCTCCGGGGATCCCCACTGCGGCTGGGAAGGCACCGGGAGCATGGCAGGGGCGGGGCGCGCGGGGCGGGGGTCGGCTCCTGGCGGGGGTGGGGGAGGGCTTCCCCGTTGTCCTCTCGGGGGTCGCCGTGGCGGCTGGGAACGCCCACTGCGTGCGCTCCTGGGTCCCCAAGGATCGGCATCCAGTGGGCGCGGCGGAGGGGTGCGGACCACAGGTCAGGGAACTGGGACTGCGTGGAGCAGGGAACCACGTAGTCCGCCCTCTGTTGGCACAACCTGGCGGTCGCAGAAAGGCCTCGCCTTTGGGCTCAAGGCCTTTACCGCTCCACCCCTTTGCTGAAAGGTCAGAGCCGCGCGGTTTTCCCAAGCAGCCTAGTGTCCGCTGCAAGTCCAAGGGCCAGAACCCTGAACTCTGGCCGGCTGGCCCAGCCCTGCTTCTGGCACTTTGGAGCCAGCGGGCCCTCGACCACCTGCTGGGATGGGAAAGGGAAGGG
>NW_011428255.1:0-645 GCF_000754665.1 Bison bison bison
TGGGTTTTAGTTAAGGAAAGAATTTACTTAGCCTAAGGTCTAACGTGATTAATATCAAAGGTTAATACTTATTCCTTCTATATATTCATTAATGTGTGTAAGGGCAGGGGATATGGAGACTTAGCAACAAACGTTGGCTCAACAAATGAAAAACCCTTCACCAACACAATTTCTAATTAGCCCACTATACTTATAGTTTTCTAACTTCTCTAAAGAACCTGTTTTTAGAGGGTTTAAAGCATCTCGTGCCTCTCACGGTTGGGAGGCTGTGAGCAATCACATGTGGCCCGACAAGCCTGTCAGGCATGCTAGGAACCTTCAGAGGAGTTTGTAGGTTAAAACACTCTTGTCACACCCAAGAGTTTTTATTGACTGGAGCTCTAGGTAACTCCTTCTCCGAAAGAGGTGTGGGGGACAGCCCCCCGTAAAGTCAGAGGTGTAGGTAAGAGCACAAAGTAGTAAAGTAGGCAGGCTCTGGTTATGGGGGTAGACGCTCGAGGATTTCCAGGGGGACTCCTGAGGCTCGATCCCGCCTTTGCGTATGTCGAGCCTCCTTCCTCATGACCTTTGTCACGGGCAGAGTACCTCACTCTGGCCCCCAACATCTCCCCCTTTTTTTATTTCTTAAAACAGCCAGATGCAGCT
>NW_011428256.1:0-501 GCF_000754665.1 Bison bison bison
ACACACACACACACACACACACACACACAACTGGAAACACTCTCAGGAAGAAAATATCAACAGGAAAATACAACTCAAAGTGCTTTCTAAAAGCAAAAAGCCCATGAATAGTACTCCACAAGGTTTTTTATCAGAGATACAAACTGCCACAAGACATCAACTCTGACGAGTGAAAAAAGGCCACCGTGGAAAACAGAGCAGGCCAGA
This sequence comes from Bison bison bison, assembly GCF_000754665.1. NCBI lineage: Eukaryota > Metazoa > Chordata > Mammalia > Artiodactyla > Bovidae > Bison > Bison bison. Next base: position 208 of record NW_011428256.1, read on the forward strand.
AATGGTAGATTAACATTAGTCAGCGGGATCCTTTTTATAGTAGTGAGGGTATATCAGTGGGAGGAGCCAGTATAAGAATCACTGTCCACGTGACTTTATACAAAAAAAAAAAGAAAAAGAAAATATGACAGGGCTTCTCCACTCCTATGATACTTCAGATACACAGACTTTGAAAACCACATGCCCAAGAGCATGCACTGCAGCAGGATTCCCAATGCCCAGAGATGAAATTAAAGGAGTACACGGGGACAGAGAGATGAACAGATAAAGGAATGGGGTAGGGTTCATGACGGA
>NW_011428257.1:0-611 GCF_000754665.1 Bison bison bison
TGGCCTTCACCAATTGTCTGAAATATCTCATAATAATCAATATGAGCAATCTTGTTAGCGGAGATGGCCATGAGGTCTTGCATCCGTAACTATACTAAATACCACTAAGCTATACTAATTACCTAACTATGCTAACTATACCACTAAGTATACTCACTACCACTAAGCCCTCACTAAGAATCTTAACTGTTCTAGCAATACTGCATATGCAAACAGTGCTATACAACTATATTAATGCTCACTACTGTGCTAACAGTGCTAACACTAACTATGCTAATAAAGTATTAACTATACAAACTTTTGCTAAGTATACCAATGGTACTAACAGTGCTAACACTAACTATACTATCTATGCTAACAATATTATCTATACCAAATATTCTAACTATATCAATGATACTCTCTCTACTAATACTAGCTACACTAACTAAAAAAATAAGATAAAATGAGAAAAAGAACTAAGGGGAAAAATGGGAAAAAACAAAAAAAATGAGGAGAAACTAGAAATGAAAGAAAAAAAATGATCAGACACAAATTTAAAAAATGAGAAAATAACAAAGGAAAAAAAGAAAAAGAAAAAGAAGTAGTAAAAAGGAAAAAATCAACAAAAT
>NW_011428258.1:0-500 GCF_000754665.1 Bison bison bison
TGGCTTCAGGTCGGTTCCCCCAAAAGGCTCAGAAGCGACCTGAACCAAACAGTAAATTTTCCTCTTACCTTGTTCTCCTCATCTATGTGAAGAGTATACTTTAAGAGTATCCTGGCACATACATGTACTGCCTCACCCCTAACCTCAGTCATGTGTTCCAAGAACTTCTGTCCGTTGATTTATTTGTTTTGGGTAACATTGAATTCGTTTTGACTATGCTGGGTCTTTGCTGCTCGCTGGAAGTTGCTAGGACTCTGGACTGCAGCTCCCATCTCTTGCTGACCTCTTGTTGACCTCTGCAGAATCCTGGTTGGTGGGAGCTTGTTAGTTCCTTGTTCCTTACCCGGACCTCCTGTGGTAAGTGTTTTCTCTCCTCTGTGGCCTGGTAAGGCTGGGTGGTCATTGGCATCCCAAAGGTGGCTAGAAGTCAATGATTTAGGCAGGCTTGTGAATAGATATGGGAGAAGGCAATGGCACCCCACTCCAGTACTCTTGCCTGG
>NW_011428259.1:0-548 GCF_000754665.1 Bison bison bison
ATTGATGCTTTTGAACTGTGGTGTTGGAGAAGACTCTTGAGAGTCCCTTGGACTGCAAGGAGATCCAACCAGTCCATTCTGAAGGAGATCAGCCCTGGGATTTCTTTGGAAGGAATGATGCTAAAGCTGAAACTCCAGTACTTTGGCCACCTCATGTGAAGAATTGACTCATTGGAAAGGACTCTGATGCTGGGAGGGATTGGGGGCAGGAGGAGAAGGGGATGACAGAGGATGAGATGGCTGGATGGCATCGCTGACTCGATGGACGTGAGTCTGAGTGAACTCCGGGAGTTGGTGATGGACAGGGAGTGCTGGCGTGCTGCCATTCATGGGGTCGCAAAGAGTCGGACACGACTGAGCGACTGATCTGATCTGATCTGATCTGATCTGATAGTCTTTGCAGCCAAAGATGGAGAAGCTCTATACAGTCAGCAAAAACAGATCGGGAGCTGACTGTGGCTCAGATCATGAACTCCTTATTGCAATTTTCAGACTTAAATTGAAGAAAGCAGGGAAAAGCACTAGGCCATTCAGGTATGACCTAAATC
>NW_011428260.1:0-591 GCF_000754665.1 Bison bison bison
AAAATAAGAAATTTAAACTGTGAAAAACCTTATTCACAAAACTTAAACACAAGCCACAGAAAAAAATATATTTACAAAATACATATCTGGTAAAGGATTGTACTCCAACTATACCAAAAAATCTAAAACAAACAACCTCATTAAAAATGTATAAATCTAAACACCAGGCCTATGAAAATATAAAGGTAGTAGATAAACATATCAAAAATACTCAAATTCACATATCATTAGGAAATTACAAACTAAAACAACACTGAAGTAACACTGCACACCTATTAGATCCAGTAAACTCATAAAAGGGGGGGGGGGGGGGCGGGCAGGGCTTCTCTGGTGGCTCAGTGGTAAAGAATCTGCCTGATGATACAAGGCACTCTAGTTCGATCTCTTACCCAGGAAGATCCCACATGCCACAGAGAAACACAGCTGGATTTTTCCACAGTTAAACAAGGCTCACCTGTGACTGAATACTACATGTCTAGCACTTAGTAAACAGCTTTGGAAAAGTGTCCAGACAAAAAGTATCACAATTACACACAACAGCTCTACTTGTAATAACTAAAAACTTCAAATATCAGGATGTCTTCAGTAGAT
>NW_011428261.1:0-885 GCF_000754665.1 Bison bison bison
CTTTTCTAAGAATTTGTCCATTTCTTCCACGTTGTCCATTTTATTGGCATATAATTGTTGATAGTAGTCTCTTATGATCCTTTGTATTTCTGTGTTGTCTGTTGTGATCTCTCCATTTTCGTTTCTAATTTTGTTGATTTGATTTTTCTCCCTTTGTTTCTTGATGAGTCTGGCTAATGGTTTGTCAATTTTATTTATCCTTTCAAAGAACCAGCTTTTGGCTTTGTTGATTTTTGCTATGGTCTCTTTTGTTTCTTTTGCATTTATTTCTGATCTAATTTTTAAGATTTCTTTCCTTCTACTAACCCTGGGGTTCTTCATTTCTTCCTTTTCTACGTTGCTTTAGGTGTAGAGTTAGGTTATTTATTTGACTTTTTTCTTGTTTCTTGAGGTGTGCCTGTTATTGCTATGAACTTTCCCCTTAGGACTGCTTTTACCGTGTCCCACAGGTTTTGGGTTGTTGTTGTTCTCATTTTCATTCGTTTCTATGCAAATTTTTATTCTTTTTTGATTTCTTCTGTGATTTGTTGGTTATTCAGCAGCGTGTTGTTCAGCCTCCATATGTTGGAATTTTTAATAGTTTTTCTCCTGTAATTGAGATCTAATCTTACTGCATTGTGGTCAGAAAAAATGCTTGGAATGATTTCTATTTTCTTGAATTTACCAAGGCTAGCTTTATGGCCCAGCATGTGATCTATCCTGGAGAAGGTTCCATGTGCGCTTGAGAAAAAGGTGAAATTCATTGTTTTGGGATGAAATGACCTATAGATATCAATTAGGTCTAACTGGTCTATTGTATCGTTTAAAGTTTGTGTTTCCTTGTTAATTTTCTGTTTAGTTGATCTATCCATAGGTGTAAGTGGGGTATTAAAGTCTCCCACTATT
>NW_011428262.1:0-548 GCF_000754665.1 Bison bison bison
ATTCGTCACTGCTGAGCTCCATGCTTATTGCCTGCTGATTGCGTGGTTCGTGTCTGCTCAGCTCTTTGAGTATTGGCTCCTGAGGTCCCTGTTCGGTCGCCACCTGCCGGGGACCAGCCCCAACTGATCCAGGGTATTCGAAGGAGAGATGGCCTAGGCGACTATTTATATGCTAATCAGAGATGTCAAGAATAATAGTATGAGGAGAGCTCAGTAGGAAAATTCGGTGGAGAAAAGAGACTGAGTAGCTTGGTTTACGCGGAAGACCAATCAAACTTCAAGACAAGAAGTTTGCACCACTTTCGTAGGCCGCAGGCGCCCTCTCGAATAGCGAAAGGTGCCTCACCCTAGACACCTTCTCGAGTGGGTCTTAGCAGCCCAGGCATAAATAGTAAGCGTAGGTGGGTTCCGCGCTCCAGATTGAGACTCAGCTGGAGTTAAAGCGAAGAATGACAAGGACTTTAGAATTGGAGCTGTAAGTTAACTCTTTGACAGAGAGAGCGAGATGGTGGTGGGGGACAGCCCCCAGTGAAATCAGAGGTGAGAGC
>NW_011428263.1:0-569 GCF_000754665.1 Bison bison bison
AGTCCCGAGTGTCCCTGGGCGGATTCTGAGGAAGGAGCAGTCACATTAGAACAGCCTCAGGGAAAGAAGTGGGGCCCAGGGCCTGCGAGGCAAGGCAGGGGTCCCCCACCGCAACCCAGGCACCCCTCACAGCTCACCACTCGGCCTGCTCCTGGCTGGGGGTGGGGGTTGGAGCCCCAGAGCCAGCGCTTGCTGGAGGGGCTGGAGGGAGTGTTGGGGGTACTTCCTAACCCTCACATCACAGAGGTGCTCAGCCAGGGCCAGGCTACCCCCGGGTTGTCAGAGGCAAAGGGCACCAAGCAGCAATTTGCCACTCTCCGCCCCCAGCCCCCCAGCCCCGAGCACCAAGAGCCACGGAAGCGGGTTCTGGGCCCGCCGCAGGCACTCACCTTCCCCGAGCGCTGCGCCATGGTGCACCTGCGCCGCCTGGAGTGCCGGCCCGCGGGCCGTGGGGCCCCCAGATATAGCGGGCGGCGCCCTGCTGGCTCAGCGCCGCCCCGACAAAAGTTTGCTGGGCCGCTGGTTAGTGCTAAGCCCGCGAGGGGCCGCCGGCCGGAGGGACTCGCCCC
>NW_011428264.1:0-544 GCF_000754665.1 Bison bison bison
TGTACCACAGCTTTCTTATCCATTCATCTGCTGATGGACATCTAGGTTGTTTCCATGTCCTGGCTATTATAAACAGTGCTGCGATGAACATTGGGGTACACGTGTCTCTTTCCCTTCTGGTTTCCTCAGTGTGTATGCCCAGCAGTGGGATTGCTGGATCATAAGGCAGTTCTATTTCCAGTTTTTTAAGGAATCTCCACACTGTTCTCCATAGTGGCTGTACTAGTTTGCATTCCCACCAACAGTGTAAGAGGGTTCCCTTTTCTTCCACACCCTCTCCAGCATTTATTATTTGTAGACTTTTGGATCGCAGCCATTCTGACTGGTGTGAAATGGTATCTCATAGTGGTTTTGATTTGCATTTCTCTGATAATGAGTGATGTTGAGCATCTTTTCATGTGTTTGTTAGCCATCTGTATGTCTTCTTTGGAGAAATGTCTATTTAGATCTTTGGCCCTATTTTTGTATTGGGTCTATTTATTTTTCTTAGAGTTGAGCTGTAGGAGTTGCTTGTATATTTTTGAGATTAGTTGTTTGTCGGTTG
>NW_011428265.1:0-621 GCF_000754665.1 Bison bison bison
CGTCCCCTGCATTGGCAGGGAAATTCTAAAGCCACAGGATCACTGGAGAAACCCAGCAGGCTTTTTAAAAAGTATATATATATTTTTAAATTTCATTTATATTAGTTGGGGCCTAATTACTTTAAAATATTGGAGACTAGTCTAAGATGATGGAGGAGTAGGACGGGGAGAACACTTTCTCCCCCACAAATTCATCAAAAGAGCATTTAAACGTCGAGTAAATTCCACAAAACAACTTCTGAACTGCCGGCAGAGGACATCAGGCACCCAGAAAAAGCAACCCAACTCTTCGAAAGGAGGTAGGAAAAAATATTAAAAACAAAAAAAAAGAGACAAAAGAGGGAGGGACGGAGTTCCGTCCCGGGAAGGGAATCTTAAAAAGAGAGAACGTTTCCAAAACATCAGGAAACCTTCTACACTGCCGAATCTGTGCCGAGCTTTGGAAGCACAGAGGGCAACATAACAGGGAGAAAAAATAAATAAACAATTTAAAACTCGCAGATTGCGAGCCCTACAGTAACTCCCCCAGCAGAGAAGCAGCACAGACGCCTGCATCCGCCATTAGCAAACCGGGGCGGGCAGGGAGGCGCGCCGTGGGCTGCATCGCTGAGAGTAAGAATC
>NW_011428266.1:0-650 GCF_000754665.1 Bison bison bison
GTCGTTTTGAGATTGCATCCAAGTACTGCATTTCGGAATCTTTTGTTGACCATGATGGCTACTCCAGTTCTTCTGAGGGATTCCTGCCTGCAGTAGTAGATATAATGCTCATCTAAATTAAATTCACCCATTCCAGTCCATTTTAGTTCGCTGATTCCTAGAATGTCTACATTCACTCTTGCCATCTCTTGTTTGACCACTTCCAATTTGCCTTGATTCATGGACCTGACATTCCAGGTTCCTATGCAATATTGCTCTTTACAGCATCAGACCTTGCTTCTGTCACCAGTCACAACTGCAACTGGGTATGTTTTTGCTTTGGCTCCATCCCTTCATTCTTTCTGGAGTTATTTCTCCACTGATATCCAGTAGCATATTGGGTCCTTACTGTCCTGGGGAGTTCCCCTTTCAGTATCCTATCATTTTGCCTTTTGATACTGTTCATGGGGTTCTCAAGGCAAGAATACTAAAGCGGTTTGCCATTCCCTTCTCCAGTGGACCACCTTCTGTCAGATCTCTCCACAATGACCCGCCCGTCTTGGAGTTGCCCCCAGGGCATGGCTTAGTTTCATTGAGTTAGCAAGGCTGTGGTCCTAGTGTGATTAGATGACTAGTTTTTTGTGAGTATGGTTCAGTGTGTCTGCCTTCTG
>NW_011428267.1:0-587 GCF_000754665.1 Bison bison bison
TGAATTTGTGGGGGAGAAAGTGTTCTCCCCGTCCTGCTCCTCCACCATCTTAGCTCCTCCTGACTGCAGCACTTTCGCAGATCACCTTTTAGGATTTGAAATAGCTCATTTGAAATTGCATCACCTCCATTACCTTTGTTTGTAGTGATGCTTCCTAAGATCCAATTTACTTCACATTCCATGATGCCTGGCTCTAGGTGAGTGATCACACCATCATGGTTTTTTGGGTCATGAAGATCTTTTTTGTATAGTTCTCCTGTGTATTCTTGCCACCTCTTCTAATGTCTTCCGCTTCTATTCAGTTCAGTTCAGTCTCTCAGTCATGTCCGACTCTTTGTGACCCCATGAATCACAGCACGCCAGGCCTCCCTGTCCATCACCAACTCCCGGAGTTCACCCAAACTCACATCCATCGAGTGGGTGATGCCATTCAGCCATCTCATCCTCTGTCGTCCCCTTCTCCTCTTGCCCCCAATCCCTCCCAGCATTAGAGTCTTTTCCAATGAATCAACTCTTCGCATGAGGTGACCAAAGTACTGGAGTTTCAGCTTTAGCATCATTCCCTCCAAAGAAATCCCAGGGCTGAT
>NW_011428268.1:0-560 GCF_000754665.1 Bison bison bison
GACCTGGGTTGCCTCCGCGCGGCCCGCGAGCCCCTCCGCATTCGCATTCGGCTTCCAGGACACCCGACGACCGGCAGTCCCGTCTCCACCTGGGGCTCCTTTGGCTTGCCTCAGGCAATCCCGGGGCTTGCACCGACTCCAGCCACAGCCCCGGCCGCCGCCCCACCCCTGCCTCGAGGCGATCGCGCATGCGCATGTGCGCGCGCACGCACAGATAGATGTGCCCAAACGGGGCATCTATCTTGTTCACTTATACCGTGGGTGGATCTATGCCTGGGAGTCGGACTGCTGGACCGTAGGCTACTTCCACTTTTAGTTCCTTCGGGAACCTCCATATTCTTTTCCATACCGGCTCTACCCGCGCCCATTCCTACTCACCGTGGAGGAGAGTTCCCTTTGCTCCACATCTTCTCCAGCATCGGTTATTGACAGACATCGCAGTGAGGCCCAGCCGGACTCATGTGAAGTGGTCCCTCCTTGGACTTTGGAGTTGAGCCTCTCCAAATCATTTAGTGACGTGGAGCAAAGATGACCTTTTGGAAAATGCAGATGCAAATGCT
>NW_011428269.1:0-606 GCF_000754665.1 Bison bison bison
ATCCTTCAGAGTTTGAGTGTTTTGGGCACAAGCTACCCCTTTTCCTTGCTTGGGCCTTCTGATAAGTCTTTCTCTACTCCAAAATCTGGTGTTTCAGTGTGTTTAACCTCGCTGAGCATTGGGTACGTGAACTTGGGTTCAGTAATATGTATGTGAAGTCATATCGTGGAGTTCTGTTAAGATCTTCCAGGTTCTGGTACATCGTCATCATGGATATAAGGTTCTTTAGGAGATTAAAAATGTCTACAAATTATTTGACATTCCTCTCATTGAGAAAAAAAGTCTGTGTCTTTTTTCCTTGAATCTTGGCATATTTTGACCAATAAAATATAGTGGAATTTTTGCCATGCAAATTTCCTAGTCCAGGCCTTAAAATACTGGCACCTATGCTGTGTCTTGGAAATGCTCGGTCTTGAAGAAGCAAGCCATTACATTAGATTACTACCATAAGGATATGATGCTGTGAGGAATCCCAAGCCAGCCAAGGCTACATGGGAAAAAAAAGAAGAAATTGCCTTTCCCAATTCCAGCTGTTTCAGCTATGCTAGTTAAGATATAAGGCACGGTGAGTGAGGAAGCCACTTAGACATTCCATCCCCAGAAAAT
>NW_011428270.1:0-531 GCF_000754665.1 Bison bison bison
GACCTCTTGTTGACCTCTGCAGAATCCTGGTTGGTGGGAGCTTGTTAGTTCCTTGTTCCTTACCCGGACCTCCTGTGGTAAAGTGTTTTCTCTCCTCTGTGGCCTGGTAAGGCTGGGTGGTCATTGGCATCCCAAAGGTGGCTAGAAGTCAATGATTTAGGCAGGCTTGTGAATAGATATGGGAGAAGGCAATGGCACCCCACTCCAGTACTCTTGCCTGGAAAAATCTACATGGACGAAGAGCCTGGTAGGCTGCAGTCCATGGGGTCGCTCAGAGTCGGGCACGACTGAGCGACTTCACTTTTCACTATTTCACTTTTCATTGCATTGGAGGTAGGACATGGCAACCCACTCCCAGTGTTCTTGCCTTAGAGAACCCCAGGGACCTGCGGGGCCTGGGTGGGCTGGCCGTCCATGGGGTCACGACAGACTCGGACACGACTGAAACGACTTACGCAGCAGCAGCAGCAGCAGCAGCAGCAGCAGCAGCAGCAGTGCATAGATATCAAAAGGGTTTCGAACAGTCAGGTA
>NW_011428271.1:0-666 GCF_000754665.1 Bison bison bison
TCCACTGGTCAGGTACTCCTGTCAGCTCTCAGCTGGTGTTCTGCAAGCACTTCTGTGTCTGAAGATGTATTCCTGATGTGTCCAAGGAGAGAGGTGTATTCCTCCTGCAACTACCACTCTGCCATCTTGTTCATCTCAACTTTTTGACTATTAGAAATAAGACTGCTATGAACATTCATGTGCACGTCTTTGGGAAAACATTTTTTTTTACACATAGTGAGGTGACCATGAGTCCAAGACTTGAAGCAAGACAGCTCCATGTGGAGAAAGGGCAAGTGTATTCAGTGCAGTCTCACAGTCTGAAGACAGCAGTGTCTGAATGGAAGCTAGAACAAAGGAGGTGGGATGGAAAAAGCTTCTGGGAGGTGGCCCAGAATTAAATGGTCTTGAAAGTGCTTTAAGACCACCTCTCAAAGAGTCAGACACGACTGAGACAATGAACTGAAGTGTAGGAGGAAAGTGGAATGATTCTCATTTCCACAGACACTTCAATACAGCCTAATTATCATGGAGGTACTTTAGGCAAGATATTACAATCTAGATGATGGTGAAATGTGGGAGAGAACAGAATCAAAGCCTCGGTACTGTGGCTGTGGGTCAAGGTTTGGAGGAGACGACATGCTCCCTGCCTTGTGACACAACAGAGTTGACTTAGAGAGATGAGGA
>NW_011428272.1:0-512 GCF_000754665.1 Bison bison bison
GTATTGGTGAATGGTTTTTCACTTGTTGGGCCATTGTTTGCTGCTAAGGTTCCATATCCCTTACCTGCTGTGTCCCTGGCAGTGTATTGATTAATATAATTGGTGTAAGTAATAGCTTTAATGTTTGTAACCTGGGACCCTTGAGTTAATTCCTTTTTTTGTATAGCCCACCACACCTTTGCTCTGTAGGAATGCAACTTTATCTAATGCTTTTTTTGGAGGGTGGCTCCTGACCAACCACCTTTAGAGAAAAAATAAGTTTTCTGAAGAAAAGGTCTTAAAAATGTTAACAGGCCTCCGGGCCAGAAGATGATGCAAATCACCGAAGCGTTTGCATATGATAAGTTTGCAGGAAGAAAGCCTGGTTTGCTGCAAGACTCTACCCCTTCCCCATTATCCTCTATGCATAACTTAAAGGTATAAAAAACTACTTTGAAAAAATAAAGTGCGGGCCTTGTTCACCGAAATTTGGTCTCACCATGTCGTTCTTTCTCTTACCTTCTGGCTGAATT
>NW_011428273.1:0-523 GCF_000754665.1 Bison bison bison
TCTCGAGTGGAAGCAAGAAACCCGCTCTGCTCTCGAGTCGCGACGGGTATCTCTTGGAGCTCACTGGGTGGACTGAAGGGAGTCAAGCCCCTGAGGCGTTGGAGAGAGGTCGAGAGATTGGTCTCTAGGCCAGTACAGGAGACGAAGGCCCTCAACTCGCGATGATGGGGGAGTCTCAGGGTTGTTCTCGAGCGGCGGCCACAGTGTGCGGTTTCTCCCTAGGTACGACGGCGAGGTCAGTGAGCCTCTCGTGGGGCGCCAGGGAAGTCGGGTCTCCATGCGAGTGGCGAGGGGGAGCGCGTCATTGCTCTCGAGTCATGGTAGGGGAATCTGGCCTCGAGACGTGTTGAAAAAGGTCTCCGAGGTCTTTCTCGGGTTGAGGCAGAAACCCTGGCTTCCCTTGACTTGTGCAGGTGACCTCAGGGGGCTTCTCATGGTGGCTCTGAGAAGTCAGGGAAACTGGAGGTGGGAGGGGCCTCTCGGGACTCCACTGGGTTTGGTGCATTGGAAGAGGGCCTCATCT
>NW_011428274.1:0-598 GCF_000754665.1 Bison bison bison
GGTGGTAAATGATCTAACAGCTAGTCTATAATGTTATCTTCTGTCATAGGACATAGAAAGTGTTTAATTTTTTATTCAAACAAGGTGCGGAGTAATGGTAATTAGAATAAATTTACATGATGTGGGCTTCTCTGGTAGCTCAGCTGGTAAAGAATCCACCTGCAATGTGGGAGACCTAGGTTTGACCACTGAGTTGGGAAGATCCCTGGAGAAGGAAACAGCTACCCACTCCAGTATTCTGGCCTGGAGAATTCCATGGACTGTGTATTCCATGGGATCACAAAGAGTCAGACAGGACTGAATGACTTTCACTTTCACTTTATATGACATGACTTAGAAAAAATAGATTTTAATTACTTTAGTTGATGATATATATATTAAGTCTAAAAGAAACCACATTAAAGTTTTATTTGAAATTTTTCCAATATGTTTTGTAAATTTTGATATTTCCAGAAAACATCCAATTGCATTGCTTAAAAAAGCTTCCTTCTCCATATTTTGGCTGTTCGTACTTGCTTTCAGATACGAAAGCAAGTAAGTTGTTTACTTGCTTTAAACATACATTATTTAAGTATGTAGAAAAGATCATTTTTAAGCA
>NW_011428275.1:0-719 GCF_000754665.1 Bison bison bison
ACCCTACTGTATTTTGTTCCTCCTCTTGTTTGTGCCAACAAGTCTCCTACACATTAGATGCTCAGTAAATGCTTGCTGAACAAATAAAGAAATCAGATTATCAAAATCTAATGCAGACGATATACAAATTCTAAAAACATCCTTTTTACCCCTTCCTCTAACGTAGGGTCTCTCGACTTCGCTGCTATTGACATTCTGGGGTGGGATAACTGTTTGTTGTGTGTTGCAGGGTGTTCAACAAATCTCAGGATGCTTACCCAGTAGATGTCAATAGCATTTGCCTCCCCCCTCACCCTACCTAAATTGTGATAATCAAAAGTGTCTCCAGATATTGCCAGATATCCCCTGGGGGCAGAATACCCTTGCTTGAGAATTACTATTCTAAGATAACGTGATGACTATCTCCCTCACTAAAAATTCCCAATTAAATGTTTATCCTCTCCACAAAATGCCTTTACTTCTCCTTCTTATATATAGTAGTATCCCAAGGCTCCCAGCGACTCAGGCTAACAACCTCAGAGGCATCTGTAACTTCTTTTTGCTGATGTTTTTCTCACATCAAATCCATAGTTAAGTCTTGAAGTTTCTACGCTCCAGTTGCCAGACAAAAACACAGGACACTCAGTTAAATCTGAATTCCAGAGAAGCAACAAATAATACGTTTGCATAAGTATGTCTTGAATGTTGCCCAAAACATATTTATACTATTGCTTGGGCTT
>NW_011428276.1:0-623 GCF_000754665.1 Bison bison bison
GATGGACATCTAGGTTGCTTCCATGTCTTGGCTATTATAAACAGTGCTGCGATGAACATTGGGGTACACGTGTCTCTTTCCCTTCTGGTTTCCTCAGTGTGTATGCCCAGCAGTGGGGTTGCTGGATCATAAGGCAGTCCTAAGGGGAAAGTTCATAGCAATACAGGCACACCTCAAGAAACAAGAAAAAAGTCAAATAAATAACCGTAACTCTACACCTAAAGCAACTAGAAAAGGAAGAAATGAAGAACCCCAGGGTTAGTAGAAGGAAAGAAATCTTAAAAATTAGGGACAGAAATAAATGCAAAAGAAACAAAAGAGACCATAGCAAAAATCAACAAACGCCAAAAAGCTGGTTCTTTGAAAGGATAAATAAAAATTGACAAACCATTTAGCCAGACTCATCAAGAACAAAGGGGAAAAATCAAATCAATAAAATTAGAAATGAAAATGGTAGAGATCACAACAGACAACACAGAAATACAAAGGATCATAAGAGACTACTATCTAGCAACTATATGCCAAAAAATGGACAACGTGGAAGAAATGGACAAATTCTTAGAAAAGTACAACTTTCCAAAACTGGACCAGGAAGAAATAGAAAATCTTAACAGACCCATCAC
>NW_011428277.1:0-554 GCF_000754665.1 Bison bison bison
CAGGTCGGGCCAACGGGCCGCACCTCTCTTCGCGGGGCATGCTGTACTTGAGCCGCACGACCCGCGACCGGACTCCAGCCTGCTGACGCCGGCCCGCCCCCCCCCCCACCCCCGAACACCGCCAACACCAGACCAGCAAGCGCCTGGCCGGGCCCGGGGGCCCGAGGGGCTTCCAGGACCCCCCATTGACCGGGAGGGCGTGCGTGCATGCGTGCGCGCGGGGCCTGGGGGCTGGGCTGAGGGGTGCAGAGGTCTCGGCGCCCTCCCACCCGCGGCCACTCCAGACCCGGCCGCGCTCGCTGAGCCGGGCCTCCCCCCGATCCCATTCGCTGCTCAGGCCCGCGCGGCCCCGGAGGTGTCGGTCTTCGGCGCCCGCCGCCTCCCAACCCCCGCGGCCCAGGGGCCTCTGAACCTCCTGCGGGCCTAGACGCAGCGAACTTGAGCGCCCAACTTGCCCGGCACCTGTCCGGTGCCCAAACCCACCAGAAGCCAGGGAGGCGCGGTCGACCGGAGCGCCTCAGCCCTCCCCTTCGCACTACCGAGGCCCCCCCTTT
>NW_011428278.1:0-714 GCF_000754665.1 Bison bison bison
AATCAGACTTGATTAAAAAATATATAAATATATATACATCAGCTTTTTCTAAGACATAACTGATACTTTTAAGAGTAGTTTGGGCTCAAATTTTAAAATTCTTTTAGTCAGTGTGCTAAAGTTTTATTATGTACCCTGCTTTAATAGCTAAAATTTTGTAATGATGGTTAACATGCTTAAAACTAGGATGATTTTTAAGTAGCCCGCATAGGATTTTTGGGACAAAAATATATATTCTCTTATTAAGTTTTATTTATTTTTAATAAATTTGTTTCTAGTTTTATTGAGATAGATTTTTTATATCTCATATTATTAAAATTTATATAGTATCAAATACAACACCAATTGTGAATTTCACTTCAGTGAAGAAATATCTGAAACTTGGGTAGCAGAGGTTTCTGTGTTGGCCGGGGGGGCTTTGGTGAAGGAAGAAAGCATCTGGAGAGAAAACAATGTCTGTCTGTCTTACCACATTCCCTTGCCTCACACTTGCTGTCCGGGGGAGCTTGGAGAAGAGCTGTGATCTTATTAGGCATGTTGTGGCTCTCTTAGAATGTTCTGAAATATTTTACTAGCTTCCTCATCCTCAGGCAGAGACACAAGAGAAGTCAAAATACTTTCCTGAATGAGCCACAGCTGGCAGAGTGTGGCCAGTATGTGTGGAGCCTCAGGTGCTCATATTGCCCAGGCTGCTAAGATGTGCCGACAGTGACC
>NW_011428279.1:0-500 GCF_000754665.1 Bison bison bison
GAAGTGGAAACAGTGTCAGACTTTATTTTGGGGGCTCCAAAATCACTGCAGATGGTGACTGCAGCCATGAAATGAAAAGACGCTTACTCTTGGAAGGAAAGTTATGACCAACCTAGATAGCATATTGAAAAGCAGAGACATTACTTTGCCAACAAAGGTCCATCTAGTCAAGGCTATGGTTTTTCCTGTGGTCATGTATGGATGTGAAAGTTGGACTGTGAAGAAGGCTGAGTGCTGAAGAATTTGATGCTTTTGAACTGTGGTGTTGGAGAAGGGTCTTGAGAGTCCATTGGACTGCAAGGAGGTCCAACCAGTCCATTCTGAAGGAGATCAGCCCTGGGATTTCTTTGGAAGGAATGATGCTAAAGCTGAAACTCCAGTACTTGGCCACCTCATGCGAAGAGTTGACTCATTGGAAAAAGATTCTGATGCTGGGAGGGATTGGGGGCAGGAGGAGAAGGGGATGACAGAGGATGAGATGGCTGGATGGCATCACTGAC
>NW_011428280.1:0-637 GCF_000754665.1 Bison bison bison
AAGTATAAACAACATTTGAAGGCCTACAGTGTGTATAGAGAAAACCTCATCACAAGATCATAAGTGTTAACAGTTTTAGGGAATCAGGATATTCTATTTAATAGAGCTATAGTAGATGTAGTCAATTAAACCTGATCTCAGAGCTCCAAGAAGCTGAGCAAAACAGGGAAAGATTGTTATATTTGTCTTCATGAAATTGGGATGGAATTGCTATGCAGAATTGAGGTTTGTGGTTTCACTGTTCATCTTAGGGTGCATGATAAGATCCCTTTTCTTGAGAAGGGAAAAATTGATCACCCTGGTTACAGTGATGCATAGAAACCGATTGTATCCACACTAGTCAATTGAAGCTAAAGGATTTTCTTTTTTGTTCTTTGGGGTTTTACTGAACGGGCTGGGGTGGGAAGGGATTCTTTTCAGTTTTGTATAAAAACGAGTTTACTCATGCTTTATATTATTGTGATTGCAAGCGTTCTAAGCGTTGTGCCGCTGGACCCCTCTTGTTGATGCTCTCAGTTAACGGAGGCCTGTGGCAAGTTGTGTGGTGACTTGGGCATGTCTATTTCAAAAACAAAAACACAGAAACCTTTCTTCCGCAGACCAAAGGCAAGCAGCCGTCTCATGACTCACTTAACAC
>NW_011428281.1:0-599 GCF_000754665.1 Bison bison bison
CTCGAGTGGAAGCAAAGAACCCCGCTCTGCTCTCGAGTCGCGACGGCTATCTCTTGGAGCTCACTGGGTGGACTAAAGGGAGTCAAGCCTCCTGAGGCGTTTGGAGAGAGGTCGCGAGGTTGGCCTCTAGGCCATGCAGGAGACGAAGGCCCTCATCTCCGCGATGACGGGGGAGTCTCGGGGTGGTTCTCGAGCGGCGGCCCCAGGGTGCGGTTTCTCACGAGGTACGACGGCGAGGTCAGTGAGCCTCTCGTGGGGCGCCAGGGAAGTCGGGTCTCCATGCGAGTGGCGAGGGGGAGCGCGTCATTGCTCTCGAGTCATGGTAGGGGAACCTGGCCTCGAGACGTGTTGAAGAAGGTCTCTCGAGGTCTTTCTCGGGTTGAGGCAGGAAACCCTGGCTTCCCTCGACTTGTGCAGGTGACCTCAGGGGGCTTCTCATGGTGGCTCTGAGAAGTCAGGGAAACTGGAGGTGGGGGGGGGGGCGGCCGTCTCGGGACTCCACGGCGTTTGGTGCATTGGAAGAGGGCCTCATCTCCAGTTGAGGCAGGAACCTCAGGGTTCCTCTGATTTCAGACTCCGATCGCAGGGTCCCTGCAGAC
>NW_011428282.1:0-654 GCF_000754665.1 Bison bison bison
GCTTTATTTTCAAAAGGAGCTTTTATACCCTAAGTTGCATATTTCCAGAAGTGAAAGATACAGAGTTATATAGAGTCAGCTCAACATTACATCAGTTTCACCCTTATCAAAAGCAGGACATTTTTTGTATAGCTTTTTATAAACAAGGGTCTTATGTTGTGCACACCATCTTCTGGCCCTGTGGCCTGTTAACATTTGTAACTCTTTTTTGATAAAGGTTGGTTGCCCAGAAAACCTGTTTTCCCTTTATCGTTTTAGTCTACAGTCCCCCTCAAGAAACAGAGATACATTCTATGGAACAAAGGCACAGTGGGTTACAACAAAGAAAGAACTTACTA
Source organism: Bison bison bison (assembly GCF_000754665.1). NCBI lineage: Eukaryota > Metazoa > Chordata > Mammalia > Artiodactyla > Bovidae > Bison > Bison bison. The sequence continues at coordinate 339 of NW_011428282.1, forward strand.
ACTACAGGGTTTTATGTTGCTAATGCCAAGGCTACTGCTTGTTTTCTTGCATACCAACTATTTTTGTTAATGTACTCCCCAGGCGCACATTGGGTAAAGGACAAGGAAACTCAGCAGCAAACATTGGCTCAACAATGCAGTATTATTTTAATAAAGCTTTTTTATCGCTCGAAGGTTATGCTTGGGGTGTTGTGAACAATCATGTGCATTAGTTGTAAGAATGTGGATAAACCTGCCAAACAAGCTAAAATAGTAACAGAGGGGTTACAGGAAAAATGTTCCTTTCAAGCCCAGGAGACTTAGTAACTATAGCCCT
>NW_011428283.1:0-509 GCF_000754665.1 Bison bison bison
GTCATAGAGGATCCTGCTGTGATGTATGTCAGAGAATGTTTTGCCTATGTGCTCCTCTAGGAGTTTTATAGTTTCTGGTCTTACGTTGAGATCTTTAATCCATTTTGAGTTTATTTTTGTATATGGTGTTAGAAAAGTGTTCTAGTTTCATTCTTTTACAAGTGGTTGACCAGATTTCCCAGCACCACTTGTTAAAAGAGATTGTCTTTAATCCATTGTATATTCTTGCCTCCTTGTCAAAAGATAAGGTGTCCATATATGCGTAGATTTATCTCTGGGCTTTCTATTTTGTTCCATTGATCTATATTTCTGTCTTTGTGCCAGTACCATACTGTCTTGATAACTGTGGCTTTGTAGTAGAGCCTGAAGTCAGGTAGGTTGATTCCTCCAGTTCCATTCTTCTTTCTCAAGATCGCTTTGGCTATTCGAGTTTTTTGTATTTCCATACAAATTGTGAAAATTTATTTGTTCTAGCTCTGTGAAGAATACTGTTGGTAGCTTGATAGGGA
>NW_011428284.1:0-500 GCF_000754665.1 Bison bison bison
CAGGGAGGTGCGGGCCGCATTGCTTAGGGTAAGGACCAGGCCTGAGTGCCCTGAGGGCAATCTGAGGGAGCTAATGTGAGATAGCAACCCAAATTGTGGGATAGCCAGACAGAGAGAAAAAAAACTATCCTGTGAAAAGCCCTAATCTAAGGCACTTCCTGGCCCACTCACAGAGCAGAGGACTGAGAGAATACCAGAGCAGAGCTAGCTGGCTGTGCACTGACTCATCTCCCACCAGAGACAGGGAGGCAGGCGGGGGCAGCCAGAGCCTGGAAAGGGGCAATCTCAGCCCCAGAGAGGCATCCTCTACAAAACTGACAAGCAGGCTCCCATTTGCTAACCAAGACTTGTTGGGATACTGGGCGTTGACATCCGCTGGGATGGTCGCAGCCAGAGATCAGCTCCCCAGAGAGAACACACGGCCCACCTGAGACGGGCAGGGCCTGGCTGCAACCTAGCAATTGACGGCTGGGGATGGGGGAGGTATAAGGACACACCAC
>NW_011428285.1:0-526 GCF_000754665.1 Bison bison bison
CCTGTGATTGGTTGGCAAGACCAGGCATCGGGGCCATTCCAGCACCCAGGGCCACATGACCCCGAATCTTGGCTATAAATAGAAGAGAACCTGTTAGCCCCCCCCGGCCCATACCCAGCCTCCCCCTCCCTCTTGGCGAAGAATGAAAGGGCGCCTTGAAATGGTGCAGAGGCCCAGCTACCCAGCTCAGCTGCTCTGGACCCAAACCTTCTGCTGATCTCAGGGAAAACACTCCATCATCTAGAAATTCAGGGATCCATCAAGCTCAGGCCCCACTCAGCCCACATCTCGCTTCTATCCCCAGTAACTCTCCTGGTGTGGTTACTGCTTCCAGCCCCCAGATTTCTGAGTCATTCGGGTCACATATGCTGCTACCAGCAAGGCATTCATTAGGTAGTCACTGCTGGAGGAAAAGGGTGCATGTGTGTACTGGTCTTTGCAGAAATATTTGTCTTTTAACACTTCTTCACAGCTTTGTGGATATGAGACCAACCCTCGCCCCTTACCTTACACAAAACGTATGGGC
>NW_011428286.1:0-627 GCF_000754665.1 Bison bison bison
GACAGGAAACATAAAAAGGGAGTATAAACTCGAACCCAAAACAATAAAGTAAATGGCAACGGGATCATACTTATCAATAATTACCTTAAACATAAATGGGTTGAATGCCCAACCAAAAGACAAAGACTGACTGAATGGATACAAAAACAAGACCCCTATATATGTTGTCTACAAGAGACCCACCTCAAAACAAGGGACACATACAGACTGAAAGTGAAAGGCTAGGAAAAAGATATTCATGCAAATAGAGACCAAAAGAAAGCAGGAGTAGCAATACTCATATCAGATAAAATAGACTTTGAAATAAAGGCTGTGAAAAGAGACAAAGAAGGACACTACATAATGATCAAAGGATCAATCCAAGAAGATATAACAATTATAAATATATATGCACCCAACATAGGAGCACCACAATATGTAAGGCAAATGCTTACAAGTATGAAAGGGGAAAATAACAAAAACACAATAATAGTTGGAGACTTTAATACCCCACTCACACCTATGGATAGCTCAACTAAACAGAAAATTAGCAAGGAAACACAAACTTTAAATGATACAATGGACCAGTTAGACCTAATTGATATCTCTAGGACATTTCACCCCAAAACAATGAATTTCACCTTTTTC
>NW_011428287.1:0-608 GCF_000754665.1 Bison bison bison
GCTCGAGAACAACCCCGAGATTCCCCCGTCATCGAGAGATGAGGGCCTTCGTCTCCTGCATGGCCTAGAGACCAATCTCGCGACCTCTCTCCAAACGCCTCAGGAGGCTTGACTCCCTTGAGTCCACCCAGTGAGCTCCAAGAGATACCCGTCGCGATTCGAGAGCAGAGCGGGGTTCTTTGCTTCCACTCGAGATGAATGCCTGTCTCCCCGGGTGCGTCTGGAATGCAACCCCGAGATCCCTGTCTCCCCTGGAGAGGAACATTGGCTTCTGGACACAAGCCTAGATGAGGTCTCTTGGCCCTGCAGTCACTCGAGAGCAATCCCCAGCTTTCCTTCGCAACTCGACTGGAGATTGGACTTGCCTGGGCCAACACAAGAGGCAGCCTGAATTCCCCGTCGTAACTCGAGAATCCCGCCGTAACTCGGAAACCCCGTGGCTCCCCCGTCATCGCAAGATGAAGCCCTTTCCCGCTACAGCGTCTCAGGAGAAGTCCCACGTTAGGAATTGGAGGTCGAAAGGGCACTTGGCACCCTTGATGCGACCCACAAAGTTCCCCGAAATCCCGGTCTCCCTCGAGAGGAACACTGAGGTTTTCCGGCACCCC
>NW_011428288.1:0-538 GCF_000754665.1 Bison bison bison
CAACTTAGCAGCAGTAGCAGCAACACTTAAATCAGTAGATTTTGAGAAAAGCAGATTATCCTCCATAAAACAGTTGAGTCTCATCAGATTAATCAGAGGCCTTAACAGAAAACAGCATGAGGTCCTCGATAAAAGAAAATTCGGCCTCCAGACTGTCTTCAGACTCAAGCTGCAGCATCAATTCCTCCTTGGGTCTCTAGCCTACTAGCTGATTCTACGGTTTGGACTTTCCAAGCCTCCACAATACTGAGTCAATTGCTTATCTCTCTTTCTTTGTTGCACTTCATATGTGTTATGTTCATTTGGTTACTCAGACAATAAAGAATCTGACTACAATGCAGGAGACAATGGTTCAATCCCTGGGTTGGAAGATCCCCTGGAGAAGGGAATGACTTACCCATTCCAGTATTCTTGCTTGGAAAATTCCATGGACAGACGAGACTGGAGGGCTACAGTCCATGGGGTCGCAAATAGGTCAGACATGACTGAGTACCTAACTGTTGGTAACTGAACACAGTAATAGTAACTACATAAATGG
>NW_011428289.1:0-687 GCF_000754665.1 Bison bison bison
AAATTGGATATATGAAGGGAACATTTGATGCAAGGATGGGCATGATAAAAGACAGAAATGGTAAGGACCTAACAAAAGCAGAAGAGATTAAGAAGAGGTCACAAGAATACACAGAAGAACTATACAAGAAAAGTCTTAACAAAAGTCAAATTGCTATGAACAAGCTAGTGAAGGTGACGGAATTCCAATTGAGCTATTTCAAATCTAAAAGATGCTGCTGTTAAAGTGCTGCACTCAGTATGTCAGCAAATTTGGAAAACTTAGCAGTGGCCACAGGACTCAAAAGATCAGTTTCATTCCAATACCAAAGGAGAACAATCTGGGAGAATGTTCAAACCACTGGACAATTGTGCTCACTTCACACTCTAGTAAGGTTATTCTCAAAATACTTCAAGCTAGGCTTCAGCAGTATGTGAACCTAGAACTTCCAGACGTACAAGCTGTGTTTAGAAAAGGCAGGGAACCGGAGAGCAAATGGCCAACATTCTTTGGATCATAGAGAAAGCAAGGGAATTCCAGAAAAAGAAAAAAACACATCTACTTCTGCTTCATGCTAAAACCTTTGACTGTGTAGATCACAAAAATACTGGAAAATTCTTAAAGAGATGGGAACACCAGACTATCTTATCTGTCTCCTGAGAAACGTGCATGCAGGTCAAGAAGCAATAGTTAGAACTAGACATGGAA
>NW_011428290.1:0-585 GCF_000754665.1 Bison bison bison
TTCGGTTCCAAAACACCAAACTTGTACTGCACACGGTCCCCATGGAAAGGCCCCCTCCAGCAGGACAGCCACAGATGCTGCCATGAAAGGGCAGCAGGGTGCCCTCCTCCCTTGTTTCTGCCTGGGCGGCCACCGGGTTTTGAAACCCATGCACCCTACTAAGTTTCTAGGGTGCAATTCGTGGACCCTTCCCTTTCCCATCCCAGCAGGCGGTCAAGGGCCCGCTGGCCTCCAAAGTGCCAGAAGCAGGGCTGGGCCAGCCGGCCAGAGTTCAGGGTTCTGGCCCTTGGACTTGCAGCGGACACTAGGCTGCTTGGGAAAACCGCGCGGCTCTGACCTTTCAGCAAAGGGGTGGAGCGGTAAAGGCCTTGAGCCCAAAGGCGAGGCCTTTCTGCGACCGCCAGGTTGTGCCGACAGAGGGCGGACTACGTGGTTCCCTGCTCCACGCAGTCCCAGTTCCCTGACCTGTGGTCCGCACCCCTCCGCCGCGCCCACTGGATGCCGACCCTTGGGGACCCAGGAGCCGCACGCAGTGGGCGTTCCCAGCCGCCACGGCGACCCCCGAGAGGACAACGGGGAAGCCCT
>NW_011428291.1:0-549 GCF_000754665.1 Bison bison bison
GAACTGACCACCTGACTGCGCATGCAGTGATCACGTGGCTGGTCGTTCACTGATCACGTGTTTATCATACGGTGGTCACGTGACTGAGAGGCCCTGATCACGTGACTGTGCCGTCTGTGATCACATGAATGAGCAGGCACTGATATCGTGACTGAGTATGCACTGATCATGTGCCGGGAGCCGAGGAGGCATTCCACTCTGGACAAATGTCATGAGGAAGGAGGCTCGGCATACGCAAATGTGGAATCGATCCTCAGGAATCCACCCGGATATTCTCGAGCATCTCCCTCCAAAAAAAACCGGAGTCTGCCTACTGTATTGCTTTGTGCTCTCACCTCTGATTTCACTGGGGCTGTCCCCCCACCACCATCTCGCTCTCTCTGTCAAAGAGTTAACTTACAGCTCCAATTCATAAAGTTCCTTGTCATTCTTCCCTTTAAATTCCAGCTGAGTCTCCATCTGGAGCGCGGAACCCACCACGCTTACTAATTATGCCTGGGCTGCTAACGACCCACTCGAGAAGGTGTCTAGGGTGAGGCACTTTTCGCC
>NW_011428292.1:0-548 GCF_000754665.1 Bison bison bison
CAGCTCTGCTGGCCTCGGGGCATGCTCCCTTCTCTGGGCGCCTTTGAGTGAAAGGTTTGGGGTCATAGCAGCTCCCAGGTGAAGGGATGGAGCCATGTTCTGATCTGGAAGACAGCATGGAGTGTCCACCCATTGTTTGCGAGCACTGGTTAGACCATCTGTTTCAAAATGTTTAGAAGAGCACTTTCTTGTGTTTTCAGTATCTTCCAGTGGCTGCCCAGACCTTTTAGAGTAGAATCCCTAAGCCCTCTAGTGTCCACCAAGGCCCTTCTTAAAGTGCATCCCTGGGTTACTACTGTCCCCGCCCCTTGCTACCATCCAGGTGGCCCCACATGGACCCACATCAGGGCCTTGCTCTGACTCTCACCTCTGGAGCTCCATGCATTCCCTCCCACTTCTTGACACTGAGTTACATGTTGATCATCTGTCTCCTCATCACTGGAATGGGGACAAGTGCATTATCCACTTATCTCCCCCACAGAATCCCCAGCTCAAAGTACCTGGCACACAGTACATGCTCGATAAATGGTCTGTTGGATTTTGAAAAA
>NW_011428293.1:0-576 GCF_000754665.1 Bison bison bison
TGCTAAATCTTAAAGGGTCATTTCACACTGAGTCTAGAATATAACTTTGTGTTCAATTAAGGCAAAATTAATGCCAAGACATACCAAAGGAAATATAGCTCTAATTGTAAAATCATTTGTCTCTAGGCCCTTGAATTTCAAAATCAAGAAAAATTAGCAGATCCAGGATCCAAACTTGTGTGGGTACAAAGGTAATTTAACTTTATTAAAACCTCAGTGCAGGAGCTGACTTGGGACTGGGTAATTAAACATGGCCAGGCACCATGCTACCATGCATCCAAGTAGATGCCTTCTGTGTTACACTACTAAAAGAAACCTCATGTAACATTTTAGTTGAAATACTTTTCAAAGAGAAAAGTCTACCTATATTTCTACCACCCTAAAAATTAACACATAGGAGAGGAGGAGCCAAGATGGCGGAGGAGTAGGACGGGGAGAACACTTTCTCCCCCACAAATTCATCAAAAGAACATTTAAACGCCAAGTAAATTCCACAAAACAACTACTGAATGCCGGCAGAGGACATCAGGCACCCAGAAAAGCAACCCAACTCTTTGAAAGGAGGTAGGAAAAAAT
>NW_011428294.1:0-656 GCF_000754665.1 Bison bison bison
ATCTCCACAGGAGGGTCGACTCCCCTGCTTTGTCTGGAAGGGGTTCCCGACCTTCCGGTCGCACCTCAGGATGAGGCCGGTCTCACGACGACATTCCAGACGTGGCCTCGTGGGTGCTTCCACATTGCGAAGCACCCCGATTTCCCGGTCCCCTCTTGGTAAGAACCCGATGCCTGGACTCCTCTCCGAACTCCACCCTGTGAATGAAGTCAACACGAAGGGGCAGTGACTCGCCCGTGCATCGTCCGGAAAAGACCCCCAGTTTCCAAATACCGCTCGACAAGTGGCCTCTCTCCCCGGGGACACCTCGAGAGGCAAGCGGAGTTCCATGCCTCAACCCAAGACGAGGCCTGACTCTCCTGTCCCCAGTCTGCAGGGACCCTGCGATCGGAGTCTGAAATCAGAGGAACCCTGAGGTTCCTGCCTCAACTGGAGATGAGGCCCTCTTCCAATGCACCAAACCCCGTGGAGTCCCGAGAGGCCCCCCCCCACCTCCAGTTTTCCTGACTTCTCAGAGCCACCATGAGAAGCCCACTGAGGTCACCTGCACAAGTCGAGGGAAGCCAGGGTTTCCTGCCTCAACCCGAGAAAGACCTCGAGAGACCTTCTTCAACACGTCTCGAGGCCAGGTTCCCCTACCATGACTCGAGAGCAAT
>NW_011428295.1:0-666 GCF_000754665.1 Bison bison bison
TTCTTAAAGAGACGTTGATTCATTTTTTGGCTGTGGTCTTCGCCGCTGCGAGCGGGCTTTCTCTAGCTGAGGGCTCCTCTTAATTGTGGCTCACGGGTTTCTCACCACACTGGCTTCTCTGCTTGCGGGGCTCGGACTCTAGGAGCTTGGGCTTCATTCCATAGCTACGGCTCGCCGGCTCGAGAGAGGAGTCTCAGTAATTGTGGCACTTGGGATGAGCTGCTCCTGGGCATGTGGAATCTTCCCGGACCAGGGATCAAACCAATGTCCCTTGCATTGCAAGGCCATTCTTCACCACCGGACCCACCAGGGAAGCCCTGTGTCTGGTGTTTTTCCCTCAGTGTGTGTTTGAGATTCTCCGTGCTCTTGCACGCTTGTTCAAGTTGACGCCTCTATTTCTGCTCTGACTTTTGTTATTTCTGCTGCTCAGCTTCAGTGTAACTTGCTCTCCTTTCTCCAGTTTCCTCGGTGGGTGAGTAAGTAATTGATTTCAGGTCTTTGGGAGGGGATGAGTCTGCCTAGTACAGGTTGTTCCTAGTCTGAGGCTCTTAGGAATAAGGCTGCTGGGAACATGCTTCTGTGCGTAATTTTGTGTATGAGTGTTTCGTGCCTCTGGGGTTAGTACCTAAAAGTAGAACTCCCGAGTCCTAACTGTATAAGAAAATG
>NW_011428296.1:0-734 GCF_000754665.1 Bison bison bison
AGGAACACTGAAGTTTTCCGGCACCCCCTCCTCTGAGCCCTTTCTCCCCTCCTGATCTGGACAGGAGGGTCGACTCCCCTGCTTTGTCTGGAAGGGGTTCCCGACCTTCCGGTCGCACCTCAGGATGAGGCCGGTCTCACGAAGACATTCCAGACGTGGCCTCGTGGGTGGTTCCACATTCCGTAGGACCCCGATTTCCCGGTCCCCTCTTGAGAAGAACCCGATGCCCGGACACCTCTCCGAACTCCACCCTGTGAATGAAGTCAACACGGAGGGGCAGTGACTCGCCCGTGCATCGTCCGGAGCAAACCCCCAGGTTCCAAATACAGCTCGACAAGCGGCCTCTCTCCCCGGGGACATCTCGAGAGGCAAGCGGAGTTCCATGCCTCAACCCAAGACGAGGCCTGACTCTCCTGTCCCCAGTCTGCAGGGGACCCTGCGATCGCAGTCTGAAATCAGAGGTACCCTGCGGTTCCTGCCTCAACTGGAGATGAGGCCCTCTTCCAATGCACCAAACCCAGTGGAATCCCGAGAGGCCCCTCCCACCTCCAGTTTCCCTGGCTTCTCAGAGCCACCATGAGAAGCCCCCTGAGGTCACCTGCACAAGTCGAGGGAACCCAGGGTTTCCTGCCTCAACCAGGGAAAACCTCGAGAGACCGTCTTCAACACGTCTCGAGGCCAGTTTCCCAAATGGCTCGGGAGCATGACGCGCTCCCCTGCCACTCGCATGGAGA
>NW_011428297.1:0-501 GCF_000754665.1 Bison bison bison
GGCATACACACTGAGGAAACCAGAAGGGAAAGAGACACGTGTACCCCAATGTTCATCGCAGCACTGTTTATAATAGCCAAGACATGGAAGCAACCTAGATGTCCATCAGCAGATGAATGGATAAGAAAGCTGTGGTACATATACACAATGGAGTATTACTCAGCCATTAAAAAGAATACATTTGAATCAGTTCTGATGAGGTGGATAAAACTGGAGCCTATTATACAGAGTGAAGTAAGCCAGAAGGAAAAACATAAATACAGTATACTAACGCATATATATGGAATTTAGAAAGATGGTAACAATAACCCGGTGTACGAGAACAGCTAAAAGAGACCACTGATGTATTGAACAGTCTTATGGACTCTGTGGGAAGAGGGAGAGGGTGGGAAGATTTGGGAGAATGGCAATGAAACATGTAAAATATCATGTAGGAAACGAGTTAGCCAGTTCCAGGTTCGATGACATGACGCTGGATGCTTAGGGGCTGGTGTACTGGGA
>NW_011428298.1:0-560 GCF_000754665.1 Bison bison bison
GGCCTCATCTCCAGTTGAGGCAGGAACCTCAGGGTTCCTCTGATTTCAGACTCCGATCCCAGGGTCCCTGCAGACTTGGGAATGGAGAGTCAGGCCTCGTCTTGGGTTGAGGCATGGAACTCCGCTTGCCTCTCGAGGTGTTTCCGGGGAGACAGGCCACTTGTCGAGCGGTATTTGGAACCTGGGGTTTTCTTCCCGACGATGCACGGGCGAGTCACTACCGCTTCGTGTTGACTTCATTCACAGGGTGGAGTTCGAAGAGGTGTCCGGGCATTGGGTTCTTATCAAAGAGGGGACCGGGAAATCGGGGGTCCTTCGGAATGTGGAACCACCCACGAGGCCACGTCTGGAATGTCGACGTGAGAACCGGCCTCATCCTAGAGGTGCGACCGGAAGGTCGGGAACCCCTTCCAGACAAAGCCAGAGGAATCGACCCTCCTGTCCAGGTCAGGACGGTAGAAGGGGGCCTCAGATGAAGTGGTGCCGGAAAACTTCGGTGTTCCTCTCGAGGGGCCGGGATGTCGGGGCACTTTGTGGTCGCATCAAGGGTGACCAGTACC
>NW_011428299.1:0-469 GCF_000754665.1 Bison bison bison
GAGGCCCCTCCGAACTCCAGTTTCCCTGACTTCTGAGAGCCACCATGAGAAGCCCCCTGAGGTCACCTGCACAAGTCGAGGGAACCCAGGGTCTCCTGCCTAAACCTGAGAAAGATCTCGAGAGACCTTCTTCAACACGTCTCGAGGCCAGATTCCCCTACCATGACTCGAGAGCAAAGACGCGCTTCCCCTCGCCACTCGCATGGAGACCAGACTTCCTGGCGCCACACGAAAGGTTCACTGACCTCGCCGTCGTACCCGGTGAGAAAGCGCACACTGGGGCCGCCGCTCGAGAACAGCCCCGAGACTCCCCCGTCATCGCGAGATGAGGGCCTTCGTCTCCTGCATGGCCTAGAGACCAATCCCGCGGCCTCTCTCCCAAAGCCTCAGGAGGCTTGACTCCCTTTAGTCCACCCAGTGAGCTCCAAGAGATACCCGTCGCGACTCGAGAGCAGAGCGGGGTTCTTTG
>NW_011428299.1:3791-4244 GCF_000754665.1 Bison bison bison
TCAGAGGAACCCTGAGGTTCCTGCCTCAACTGGAGATGAGGCCCTCTTCCAATGCACCAAACCCAGTGGAGTCCCGAGAGGCCCCTCCCAACTCCAGTTTCCCTGACTTCTCAGAGCCACCATGAGAAGCCCCCTGAGGTCCCCTGCACAAGTCGAGGGAACCCAGGGTCTCCTGCCTCAACCTGAGAAAGATCTTGAGAGACCTTCTTCAACACGTCTCAAGGCCAGATTCCCCTAGCATGACTCGAGAGCAATGACGCGCTACACCTCGCCACTCGCATGGAGACCCGACTTCCCTGGCGCCCCACGAGAGGCTCACTGACCTCGCCGTCGTACCTCGTGAGAAAGCGCACACTGGGGCCGCCGCTCGAGAACAGCCCCGAGACTCTCCCGTCATCGCTAGATGAGGGCCTTCGTCTCCTGCCATGGCGTGGAGACCAATCTCACGACCTC
>NW_011428300.1:0-728 GCF_000754665.1 Bison bison bison
GCCTTGACTAGACGAACCTTTGTTGGCAAAGTAATGTCTCTGCTTTTGAATATGCTATCTAGGTTGGTCATAACTTTCCTTCCAAGGAGTAAGCGTCTTTTAATTTCATGGCTGCAGTCACCATCTGCAGTGATTTTGGAGCCCAGAAAAATAAAGTCTGACACTGTTTCCACTGTTTCCCCATCTATTTCCATGAAGTGGTGGGATCGGATGCCATGATCTTCGTTTTCTGAATGTTGGGCTTTAGGCCAACTTTTTCACTCTCCACTTTTACTTTCATCAATAGGCTTCTGAGTTCCTCTTCACTTTCTGCCATAAGGGTGGTGTCATCTGCATATCTGAGGTTATTCTATATTTCTTCCCGGCAATCTTGATTCCAGCTTGTTTTTCTTTCCCAGTCCAGCGTTTCTCATGATGTACTCTGCATAGAAGTTAAAATAAGCAGGGTGACAAATATACAGCCTTGATGTACTCCTTTTTCCTATTTGGAACCAGTCTGTTGTTCCATGTCCAGTTCTAACTGTTGCTTCCTGACCTGCATACAGATTTCTCAAGAGGCAGGTCAGGTGGTCTGGTATTCCCATCTCTTTCAGAATTTTCCACAGTTTATTGTGATCCACACAGTCGAAAGCTTTGGCATAGTCAATAAAATAGATGTTTTTCTGGAACTCTCTTGTCTTTTTCCATGATCCAGTGGATGTTGGCAATTTGATCTCTGGTTTCTCTGG
>NW_011428301.1:0-722 GCF_000754665.1 Bison bison bison
CACGAGAGGCTCACTGACCTCGCCGTCGTACCTCGTGAGAAACCGCACACTGGGGCCGCCGCTCGAGAGCAACCCCGAGACTGCCCCGTCATCGCGAGATGAGGGCCTTCCTCTCCTGCGTGGCCTAGAGACCAATCTCGCGACCTCTCTCCAAACGCTCAGGAGGCTTGACGCCCTTTAGTCCACCCAGTGAGCTCCAAGAGATACACGTCGCGACTCGGGAGCAGAGCGGGGTCTTTGCTTCCACTCGAGATGAATGCCTGTCTCCCCGGGTGCGTCTGGAATGCAACCCCGAGATCCCTGTCGCCCCTGGAGAGGAACATTGGTTCTGGGCACAAGCCTAGATGAGGTCTATCGGCCCTGAAGTCACTCGAGAGCAATCCCCAGCTTTCCTTCGCAACTCGAATGGAAGATTGGACTTCCCTGGGCCAACACAAGAGGCATCCTGAATTCCCCGTCGTAACTCGAGAATCCCGCCGCAACTCGAGAAAAACCACGTGGTTCCCCCGTCATCGCAAGATGAAACCCTTTCCCGCTACAGCGTCTCAGGAGAAGTCCCACGTTAAGAAGTGGAGGTCGAAACGGTACTTGGCACCCTTGATGCGACCAATAAAGTTCCCCGACATACCGGTCTCCCTGGAGAGGAACACCGAGGTTTTCAGGCACCACTTCCTCTGAGCCCCTTCTACCCTCCTGATCTGGACAAGAGGGTCGATTCCCTG
>NW_011428302.1:0-604 GCF_000754665.1 Bison bison bison
GCCAGGGTTTCCTGCCTCAACCCGAGAAAGACCTCGAGAGACTTTCTTCAACACGTCTCGAGGCCAGAGTACCCCTACCATGACTCGAGAGCAATGACGCGCTCCCCCTCGCCACTCGCATGGAGACCCGACTTCCCTGGCGCCCCACGAGAGGCTCACTGACCTCGCCGTCGTACCTCGTGAGAAACCGCACCCTGGGGCCGCCGCTCGAGAACCACCCCGAGACTCCCCCGTCATCGCGGAGATTAGGGCCTTCGTCTCCTGCATGGCCCAGAGGCCAACCTCGCGACCTCCCTCCAAACGCCTCAGGAGGCTTGACTCCCTTTAGTCGCCCCAGTGAGCTCCAAGAGATACCCGTCGCGACTCGAGAGCAGAGCGGGGTTCTTTGCTTCCACTCGAGATGAGTTTCTGTCTCCCCCGGTGCGTCTGGAATGCAACCCCGTGATCACGGTCGCCCCTGGAGAGGGACATTGGCTTCTGGACACAAGCCTAGATGAGGTCTATTGGCCCTGCAGTCACTCGAGAGCGATCCCCAGCTTTCCTTCGCAACTCGAATGGAAGATTGGACTTCCCTGGGCCAACACAAGAGGCATCCTGAATTCCC
>NW_011428303.1:0-513 GCF_000754665.1 Bison bison bison
CCCCCCACCTCCAGTTTCCCTTCGACTTCTCAGAGCCACCATGAGAAGCCCCCTGAGGTCACCTGCAGAAGTCGAGGGAAGCCAGGGTTTCCTGCCTCAACCCGAGAAAGACCTCGAGAGACCTTCTTCAACACGTCTCGAGGCCAGGTTCCCCTACCATGACTCGAGAGCAATGACGCGCTCCCCCTCGCCACTCGCATGGAGACCCGACTTCCCTGGCGCCCCACGAGAGGCTCACTGACCTCGCCGTCGTACCTCGTGAGAAACCGCACCCTGGGGCCGCCGCTCGAGAACCACCCCGAGACTCCCCCGTCATCGCGGAGATGAGGGCCTTCGTCTCCTGCATGGCCTAGAGGCCAACCTCGCGACCTCTCTCCAAACGCCTCAGGAGGCTTGACTCCCTTTAGTCCACCCACGTGAGCTCCCAGAGATACCCGTCGCGACTCGAGAGCAGAGCGGGGTTCTTTGCTTCCACTCGAGATGAATGCCTGTCTCCCCGGGTGCGTCTGGAAT
>NW_011428304.1:0-574 GCF_000754665.1 Bison bison bison
AAGGAAATGAACTTAAAGTTGAGGGGGGGGAGGAAAAGGGGTAGAAATTGCACTATTACCAAGCAGTTATCATTTTTAAAAACAAAGTTTTCAGAAAAGACCTAGCAGAATTTGATAGGTAAAGCTAGTATTAAATTGTTAATTGGTATCACATAGAGAACCAAAAACAAAAACAATTTTTTTTCTATATGATACAGACACAGAGTAACATACAACAGTTAAATGGACAAAAAATATATATATATATTTCATAGAGTTACAAACAAGATAAAATAATGGAAAACAAAACTGTACAACTTCAAAATTTAAAAATGTTCATCTCAAACACAGGGAGAAATACAAGAATTCTTGTCAAAAGAAACAGCTTGCTAAAACAGCAAATATTTTGCGTACTTGTTTTTGACACCTTATGCTACAACTGGATACTGGTATGAATAGTTAGATGGTATTCTTTAGTATTTCTACTTAAAAAATTAAAAAAGGAATTTGCACTGTGCATCAATCAGCCTAGTTAGAAATATATACAACAGTTCAGAATCTACTCTTTCATTAAACTAAAAACAAATTCATAAAA
>NW_011428305.1:0-582 GCF_000754665.1 Bison bison bison
GGGTACCTCTGATTTCAGACTCCGATCACAGGGTCCCTGCAGACTGGGGACAGGAGAGTCAGGCCTCGTCTTGGGTTGAGGCATGGAACTCCGCTTGCCTCTCGAGATGTCCCCGGGGAGAGAGGCCGCTTGTCCAGCTGTATTAGGAACCTGGGGTTTTTTTCCGAACGGTGCACGGAAAAACTGCCCCTTCGTGTTGACTTCATTCACAGGGTGGAGTTCGGAGAGGTGTCCGGGCATCGGGTTCTTCTCAAGAGCGGACCGGGACATCGGGGTCCTACGGAATGTGGAACCACCCACGAGGCCACGTCTGGAATGTCTTCGTGAGACCGGCCTCATCCTGAGGTGCGACCGGAAGGTCGGGAACCCCTTCCAGACAAAGCAGGGGAGTCGACCCTCCTGTCCAGATCAGGAGGGGAGAAAGGGCTCAGAGGATGGGGTGCCGGAAAACCTCGGTGTTCCTCTCGAGGGAGACCGGGATTTCGGGGAACTTGTGGGTCGCATCAAGGGTGCCAAGTGCCCTTTCGACCTCCAATTCCGAACGTGGGACTTCTCCTGAGACGCTGTAGCGGGAAAGGGCTT
>NW_011428306.1:0-530 GCF_000754665.1 Bison bison bison
CGAAGCCGGGCGGCGCGGGTCGGGAACCGGGTCGCGGCGGGGATGGGGGGCGGTCCCAGTTGTGCTCCGGGGATCCCCACTGCGGCTGGGAAGGCACCGGGAGCATGGCAGGGGCGGGGCGGCGCGGGGCGGGGGGCGGCTCCTGGCGGGGGTGGGTGAGGGCTACCCCGTTGTCCTCTCGGGGGTCGCCGTGGCGGCTGGGAACGCCCATTGCGTGCGCTCCTGGGTCCCCAAGGATCGGCATCCAGTGGGCGCGGCGGAGGGGTGCGGACCACAGGTCAGGGAACTGGGACTGCTTGGAGCAGGGAACCACGTAGTCCGCCCTCTGTTGGCACAACCTGGCGGTCGCAGCAAGGCCTCGCCTTTGGGCTCAAGGCCTTTACCGCTCCACCCCTTTGCTGAAAGGTCAGAGCCGCGCGGTTTTCCCAAGCAGCCTAGTGTCCGCTGCAAGTCCAAGGGCCAGAACCCTGAACTCTGGCCGGCTGGCCCAGCCCTGCTTCTGGCACTTTGGAGGCCAGCGGGCCCTTGAC
>NW_011428307.1:0-567 GCF_000754665.1 Bison bison bison
GAGGAGGAAATGGCAACCCACTCCAGTATTCTTGCCTGGAGAATGCCATGGACAGAGGAGCCTGGCAGGCTACGGTCCGTGGGGTCGCAGAGAGTTGGATGCAACTTTCACATTCACTTTTTTTTCTAGGGACAAAAATATGCATCTCTTTTGGGGCTGGAAGGATAGGTAAGAGTGGAAGGCAGGATTGGTAGGAAAAAAGCGTATTCTAAAACTATCATACTTCCATTTGGTTTTGTAATGATGTTAAGTCTGCTTTTACTTTATTTTTGCTTCACAGATGTCAAATATTTCTGTTTGAAGTACACAACCTCAGCTGGAAACATGAGAAAGTCAGGTTCAGAAATTCTCAGAGACCCAGGTTAACAGGACAACTCAAATAGATATTAGGGCCTGTGACAGAGAACTTGAACCGTCTTGGCTAAAGCAGAGAAAGAAACTGTCCTTTGCGCACTACCAATGACAGGGCCCTCTGCATCCCAGGCTTTCATTACTGGGCAGAAAAAACTATTTGGAGAAAGTCAAGCCATGGCTGAATCTTCCCAATTTCTCCCCCAAGCACATGGT
>NW_011428308.1:0-519 GCF_000754665.1 Bison bison bison
GTTCGGAGAGGTGTCCGGGCATCGGGTTCTTACCAAGAGGGGACCGGGAAATCGGGGTGCTTCGCAATGTGGAAGCACCCACGAGGCCACGTCTGGAATGTCGTCGTGAGACCGGCCTCATCCTGAGGTGCGACCGGAAGGTCGGGAACCCCTTCCAGACAAAGCAGGGGAGTCGACCCTCCGGTGGAGATCAGGAGGGTAGAAGGGGCTCAGAGGAAGTGGTGCCGGAAAACCTCAGTGGTTCCTCTCCAGGGAGACCGGGATGCCGGGGAACGTTTGTGGGGGCGCATCAAGGGTGCCAAGTACCGTTTACGACCTCCGAATTCCTAACGTGGGACTTCTCCTGAGACGCTGTAGCGGGAAAGGGCTTCATCTTGCGATGACGGGGGAACCACGTGGTTTTTCTCGAGTTGCAGCGGGATTCTCGAGTTACGACGGGGAATTCGGGATGCCTCTTGTGTTGGCCCAGGGAAGTCCAATCTTCCATTCGAGTTGCGAAGGAAAGCTGGGGATTGCTCT
>NW_011428309.1:0-544 GCF_000754665.1 Bison bison bison
GTGACCTCAGGGGGCTTCTCATGGTGGCTCTGAGAAGTCAGGGAAACTGGAGGTGGGAGGGGCCTCTCGGGACTCCACTGGGTTTGGTGCATTGGAAGAGGGCCTCGTCTCCAGTTGACCCAGGAACCTCACGGTTCCTCTGACTTCAGACTCCGATCGCAAGGTCCCTGCAGACTTGGGACAGGAGAGTCAGGCCTCGTCTTGGGTTGAGGCATGGAACTCCGCTTGCCTCTCGAGGTGTTCCCGGGGAGACAGGCCACTTGTACGAGCGGTATTTGGAACCTGGGGGTCTTTTCCCGACGATGCACGTGTCGAGTCACTGCCCCTTCGTGTTGACTTCATTCACAGGGTGGAGTTCGA
Organism: Bison bison bison; assembly: GCF_000754665.1. Lineage (NCBI taxonomy): Eukaryota > Metazoa > Chordata > Mammalia > Artiodactyla > Bovidae > Bison > Bison bison. The sequence goes on from NW_011428309.1 coordinate 361, forward strand.
AGAGGTGTCCGGGCATCGGGTTCTTATCAAGAGGGGACCGGGAAATCGGGGTGCTTCGGAATGTGGAACCACCCACGAGGCCACGTCTGGAATGTCGTCATGAGACCGGCCTCATCCTGAGGTGCGACCGGAAGGTCGGGAACCCCTTCCAGACAAAGCAGAGGATTCGACCCTCCTGTCCAGA
>NW_011428310.1:0-515 GCF_000754665.1 Bison bison bison
AAGAGGGACTGAAGCATGAAAGATAATTATTCCTAAACCCCACTGTTCAGACCTCTGTAGGCAACATTCTGAATCCAAAATGACTTTCAGCCAAGTTGTCTTTGCACCTGGGAACTGCGAAAAGGATTGAAAGCTTCTAAAGGAGATGAAACTTGACCGCCACAAGAAGTGACTTACAGCCCTAGAGGCTCAGATGTATTGACATAAGGTAGTGAAGTAGGGAAGAATTACAGTTTTCAAAAAGCAGTCGGCTCTTGGCTTCTCTTTTTATCGCAGTGTGATGTGTGTGTCCTAGAATAAAACCCTCTAACCACAGTGCAAAATTGACATTCACGCAGCAGGCGTGGTTTGAATCCCTTTCTTTTGTGTGTCTGACACTAAGTCGGAATTTCCTCTACGACTTTTTCATCATGTGTCAGTATTAGTGGTTTCCAAACTACTGTATTGGTATCCTGATTTTGCCAGTGGCTAGGGGGGCAACGATGCTGCCTTATGGCAGTGACTGAAAGTGTTGG
>NW_011428311.1:0-678 GCF_000754665.1 Bison bison bison
GACTTTGCATTTGCTATGCATTTAGAGATTGTTTCTGATAAGTCAATAGCACTTTTCAGAAACTGTTAACTTATGCAATATGTCAAGTAAGATCAGCATTTTTTTAACCTACCAGGGGAACAGAATATGAAACATTCAATTTTGAAAATTCCCAAGGTAGAGGCACTAGTGGCTAATTCACTGATATTTCTGGTGCTGATTCTATAGACAAGAAATCAATATTTCTAATCCTAAACTTGGGAGAGAAACAGAGTACATTTCTAAGTGATGATACAGATTTTAGGATGCCCTTTCCTTTTCTTTCTTCCTCCTTCTATGAAAGACTCTCATTGGTGATTTTTTGCTACTATACTCTGGAATCCCTCTCACACTGCTCATTACAGAGCAAGCATATACAAGACATATCAAATGGTTTGATCTTAATCACGTCCTTTCCAAATCAAACCTAATGAGATCATATGAAAAAGAAAAATAAACAGTAACATTTAAAAACAGTATTATATAAATAACAAAGACAGCAAGAGAAGTAATACAAAGGCACATTGTAATATCTTCTGAGTGAATTCTAACTTGATTCAAAGATGAAATACATGCAGTACGCTGAAGAACTAGAGCTGATATGTAACCAAGAAAGACTGAGAGCCAAAGCAACATATAGTCTTTATTCTACTAAGCTAT
>NW_011428312.1:0-548 GCF_000754665.1 Bison bison bison
AATAAAAATGAGAAAAAGGAACAAAATCAGCAACACTATAAAAACACAGAAAAAATCTCGCTAACTGTAGGTCCAGCCGTCAGGTCACCAAAATCAGCTTCCTGGGCTCTGTGGACAAAAACCTGCACCCAGCCAGGGTCTTATAAAGGGTTTTTGTGAGTTTCATCATAGTGATGCCCTGTGAGGTCAGAGCAAGAAATGTACCAATCGTGGCTGGGGATAAACCCAGTGGTTTTCTCCCTTTTCAGCTTCAAGGCCTCTTTACACTTAGCAAAAAGGTCCCCAAGAGATTTTTCTTTAAATATATTAGAGACTGGTATTCACTTTGTTAGAAATTAAAATCTGTAGGAAGCCCCAGCAACTTTTTCATTTCTTGTTTGAAAAATTATAATAATTTAAAAGACCTCATTATGTCTACACTTGAAATATTCAATTTCCTTTTCCTTAAACTCTGGTCGCAAAGTGATGATTTAACTGACTTGAAACTACAGGAAAATGTTCTATTGTGTGAGACACTAGTAAAGCACATTATTAATGTTTATGAAGCT
>NW_011428313.1:0-537 GCF_000754665.1 Bison bison bison
ACCCCATGAATCGCAGCATGCCAGGCCTCCCTGTCCATCACCAACTCCCAGAGTTCACTCAAACTCACGTCCATCGAGTCACTGATGCCATCCAGCTATTTCATCCTCTGTCGTCCACTTCTCCTCCTGCCCCCAATTCCTCCCAGCATCACAGTCTTTTCCAATGAATCAACTCTTCGCATGAGGTGGCCAAAGTACTGGAGTTTCACCTTCAGCATCATTCCTTCCAAAGAAATCCCAGGGCTGATCTCCTCCAGAATGGACTGGTTGGATCTCCTTGCAGTCCAAGGGACTCTCAAGAGTCTTCTCCAACACCACAGTTCAAAAGCATCAATTCTTCGGCGCTCAGCCTTCTTCACAGTCCAACTCTCACATCCATACATAACCACAGGAAAAACCATAGCCTTGACTAGTCAGACCTTTGTTGGCAAAGTAATGTCTCTGCTTTTGAATATGCTATCTAGGTTGGTCATAACTTTCCTTCCAAGGAGTAAGCGTTCTTTTAATTTTATGGCTGCAGTCACCATCTGCAGTGTA
>NW_011428314.1:0-583 GCF_000754665.1 Bison bison bison
AGCTAACAAGAATAACGGAGAAGGCCGTGGCACCCCACTCCAGTACTCTTGCCTGGAAAATCCCATGGACGGAGGAGCCTGGAAGGCTGCAGTCCGTGGGGTCGCTGAGGGTGGGACACGACTGAGCGACTACACTTTCACTTTTCACTTGCATGCATTGGAGAAGAACATGGCAACCCACTCCAGTGTTCTTGCCTGGAGACTCCCAGGGACCGGGGGAGCCTGGTGGGCTGCCGTCCATGGGGTCGCACAGAGTCGGACACGACTCAAGCGACTTGGCGGTGGCGGTGGCGGCGGCGGCGGCGGCAGCAGCAGCAACAAGAATAAACAACAATAGTTGGGAAGCACGTGCCTGCAAACCAGAGAAGGATTTTAAAAACATGAGGGACTGCTGCTCCTGATCCAGCGAGGGGTCTGGCCAGGAGGACCAAAAGCCTCCTAACTCGAGTCCCCGGGACAATCCTAGTGATGACTTTCGGAGACGGGGGTCCTAGCCAGGCGAACTGCGCGGTAGAAAAGGCCACCGGCTGTTGGAACGCGATTCGGCAGTAATCTGGACGCAAGACACGCGGCAAGTCGGGGG
>NW_011428315.1:0-541 GCF_000754665.1 Bison bison bison
GCTGTGTCCCTGGCAGTGTATTGATTAATATAATTGGTGTAAGTAGTAGCTTTAATGTTTGTAACCTGGGACCCTTGAGTTAATTCTTTTTCTTGTTATAGCCCACCACACCTTTGCTCTGTAGGAATGCAACTTTATCTAATGCTTTTTTGGAGGGTGGCTCCTGACCAACCACCTTTAGAGAAAAATAAGTTTTTTGAAGCAAAGGTCTTAAAAATGTTAACAGGCCTCCGGGCCAGAAGATGATGCAATCACCTAAGCTTTTGCATATGATAAGTTTGCAGGAGAAAGCCTGGTTTGCTGTCAAGACTCTACCCCTTCCCCCATTATCCTCTATGCATAACTTAAGGTATAAAAACTACTTTGAAAAATAAAGTGCGGGCCTTGTTCACCGAAACTTGGTTTCACCATGTCGTTCTTTCTCTTACCTTCTGTCTGAATTATTCAGCCTCTTTTCTCCACTGAATTTCCTCACTGAGCTATCCTCATACTATTACTCTTTATATCCTTAATTAACATTTAATGAAGCAGTTGTTTCCTG
>NW_011428316.1:0-532 GCF_000754665.1 Bison bison bison
GTGTTTTCTCTCCTCTGTGGCCTGGTAAGGCTGGGTGGTCATTGGCATCCCAAAGGTGGCTAGAAGTCAATGATTTAGGCAGGCTTGTGAATAGATATGGGAGAATGCAATGGCACCCCACTCTTTTCCAGTACTCTTGCCTGGAAAATCCCATGGACGGAAGAGCCTGGTAGGCTGCAGTCCATGGGGTCGCTCAGAGTCGGACACGACTGAGCGACTTCACTTTCACATCTCACTTTCATGCATTGGAGGAGGACATGGCAACCCACTCCAGTGTTCTTGCCTAGAGAACCCCAGGGACTGCGGGGCATGGTGGGCTGCCGTCCATGGGGTCACACAGACTCGGACACGACTGAAACGACTTCGCAGCAGCAGCAGCAGCAGCAGCAGCAGCAGTGCATAGATAATCAAAAAGGGTTTGAACAGTCAGGTAGGATCACACAAGTCACCGTGAAGCAATACTTCTCCACTTAGCCAAAGCTAACAAAAGTTTCTGTTCTAGGTCAACCTAGAAGAGATCAACGGAAGAGGT
>NW_011428317.1:0-530 GCF_000754665.1 Bison bison bison
CGGACTGCTGGACCGTAGGCTACTTCCACTTTTAGTTCCTCCGGGAACCTCCATATTCTTTTCCATACCGGCTCTACCCACGCCCATTCCTACTCACCGTGGAGGAGAGTTCCCTTTGCTCCACATCTTCTCCAGCATCGGTTATTGACAGACATCGCAGTGAGGCCCAATCGGACTCATGTGAAGTGGTCCCTCCTTGGAGTTTGGAGTTGAGCCTCTCCAATCATTAGTGACGTGGAGCAAGATGACCTTTTGGAAATGCAGATGCAATGCTGTCACCTCCCTGCTCCAACGGCTCTCGTATTTTCCCAGCATATTGAAGATACGACCACTTCCCTTCAGGCTTGCTCCTCACGTTCTTCTCTGATGTCTTTGCCTGGAATGCCCTCTGCACTCTTTGCTTCCATCCCATAGGGCTTTTTCGTTCTTGAATGTCCTAAGTTTCCCTGGTCACATAGCCTTCCAAGATGCTTACGTTTTCCCCGGCCTAGAAATTTCTTCCTGCATCTCAACCCTGGTTTACCTAGGTT
>NW_011428318.1:0-513 GCF_000754665.1 Bison bison bison
CTGGGCGGCCACCGGGTTTTGAAACCCATGCACCCTACTAAGTTTCTAGGGTGCAATTCGTGGACCCTTCCCTTTCCCATCCCAGCAGGTGGTCAAGGGCCCGCTGGCCTCCAAAGTGCCAGAAGCAGGGCTGGGCCAGCCGGCCAGAGATCAGGGTTCTGGCCCTTGGACTTGCAGCGGACACTAGGCTGCTTGGGAAAACCGCGCGGCTCTGACCTTTCAGCAAAGGGGTGGAGCGGTAAAGGCCTTGAGCCCAAAGGCGAGGCCTTTCTGCGACCGCCAGGTTGTGCCAACAGAGGGCGGACTACGTGGTTCCCTGCTCCACGCAGTCCCAGTTCCCTGACCTGTGGTCCGCACCCCTCCGCCGCGCCCCACTCGGATGCCCGATCCTTGGGGACCCAGGAGCGCACGCAGTGGGCGTTCCAGCCGCACGGCGACCCCCGAGACGGACAACGGGGAACGCCCTCCCCCACCCCCGCCACGGACGCCGACCCCCGCCCCGCGCCCGCCCCG
>NW_011428319.1:0-576 GCF_000754665.1 Bison bison bison
GATAATGTTTGCTGTGGGTTTGTCATATATAGCTTTTATTATGTTGAGGTATGTTCCTTCTATTCCTGCCTTCTGGAGAGTTTTTATCATAAAATGGGTGTTAAATTTTGTCAAAGGCTTTCTCTGCATCTATTGAGATAATCATATGGTTTTTATTTTTCAGTTTGTTAATGTGGTATATAACATTGATTGATTTGTGGATATTGAAGAATCCTTGCATCCCTGGGATAAAGCCCACTTGGCCATGGTGTATGATCTTTTAATGTGTTGTTGGATTCTGATTGCTAGAATTTGTTAAGGATTTTTGCATCTATGTTCATCAGTGATATTGAGCTGTAGTTTCTTTTTTTGAGGGATCTTTGTCAGGTTTTGGTATTAGGGGGATGGTGGCCTCATAGAATGAGTTTGGAAGTTTACCTTCCTCTGCAATTTTCTGGAAGAGTTTGAGTAGGATAGGTGTTAGCTCTTCTCTAAATTTTTGGTAGAATTCAGCTGTAAAGCCGTCTGGACCTGGGCTTTTGTTTGCTGGAAGATTTTTGATTACAGTTTCAATTTCCATGCTTGTGATGGGTCTGT
>NW_011428320.1:0-600 GCF_000754665.1 Bison bison bison
TCATGACTAAGAAAAAACTGCTTAGTAAACTAACAGAGAAGAATTTACATATTTTGATAAAAATATCTACAAAAAAGCTAATATCCTGTGTGATGGTGAAATAGTGAAAGCTTTTCCTCTGATAATTGGACAGAGACAAGGATACTTATTCTCACTACTTCTGTTCACCACTGTACTGGAGATCCTAGTCCGTACAATAAGTCAAGAAAAAGGAAGGGTTATCACAGTTGACAAAGGGGAAAAAAAGAACTTATTTGCAGACATAATTGTGTATACAAAAAAAATACAATTAGAAGGATTTGAAGTAAGTGGATTTACCAAGGGAATATAGACAAGTCAATTCTATCTCTATTAGGAATTTATAATGGCACTAAAATATCAAGTTATCTAATTAAACATGTGCAAAACATACAGCAAACTATAAACTTCTAAGATAAATAAGATCTAAAAAAATGGAGAGCTATCTGTATTGTGTTCATGGATTATAAGAACAACATAAAAGGCACACACACACACACACACAGAGTTAATCGTGTGAGGCGATGCGAATGTGGGGCAATCATTCCACGACGTCTATGGGCATCAAGTCATCACAATGTA
>NW_011428321.1:0-579 GCF_000754665.1 Bison bison bison
GCCTTGGGTTGAGGCATGGAACACCGCTTGCCTCTCGAGGTGTTCCTGGGGAGACAGGCCACTTGTCGAGCGGTATTTGGAACATGGGGGTCTTCTCCTGACAATGCACGGGCGAGTCACTGCCCCTTGGTGTTGACTTCATTCACAGGATGGAGCTCGAAGAGGTGTCCGGGCATCGGGTTCTTATCAAGAGGGGACCGGGAAATCGGGGTCCTTCGGAATCTGGAAGCACCCACGAGGCCACGTCTGGAATGTCGTCGTGAGACTGGCCTCATCCTGAGGTGCAACTGGAAGGTCGGGAACCCCTTCCAGACAAAGCAGGGGAGTCGACCCTCCTGTCCAGATCAGGAGGGTAGAAGGGGCTCAGAGGAAGTGTTGCCAGAAAAACTCGGTGTTCCTCTCGAGGGACACCGGGATGTCGGGGAACTTTGTGGGTCGCATCAAGGGTGCCAAGTACCATAAGACCTCCAATACCTAACGTGGACTTCTCCTGAGACACTGTAGCGGGAAATGGCTTCATCTTGCGATGACGGGTGAACCACGTGGTTTTTCTCGAGTTGCGGCGGGATTCTCGAGTTA
>NW_011428322.1:0-551 GCF_000754665.1 Bison bison bison
ATGTGGCTGGGGTAGCCCCAGGCGCTGTCATTGACCTGGCTCTGGAAATTCCAACCACGGGTTCCTGCTCCGCAATCCAAACAATACCCTCCTGTGTCCCCTGGGACCGGCAATAGCTGGGAGCTCTCCCTGACTATCCAAAGGATATGCAGGGGTGCCAAGTGGCTGGATACTTTTCTTCATGGGACAGAGAGCCTGTTGCTGTCCTGATACTAGGGGAGTAGGGAAAAACCCCAACATTTGCTACCGTTGATCTCCACTGTTCAGGGAGACCCGAGGTTTAGGGTGCAGAGCTCGCTCTTTGTCTCTCTATGCTTCCGGCATAGCACTGTTTTGGACAATCCTTCTGTGTGTGTACCAGGCACTGATGTCTGTGTGTCTCTGTCTCTCTAAGTAGTGCTGTTGCCGTCTGCCACTCTCTGGACAGCAGCTCTCAGAAAAGACGCTTATCCTTTGCAAGCCCTTCTGGTCCTGACTGAGTTGCAGCAATGGGAGATTAGACGGTTTTAGTCATACGTTCGGAGAGTGCTTTCTCAACCTTGAGAACCAAC
>NW_011428323.1:0-516 GCF_000754665.1 Bison bison bison
CCTATGGGACACGGTAAAAGCAGTCCTAAGGGGAAAGTTCATAGCAATACAGGCACACTTCAAGAAACAAGAAAAAAGTCAAATAAATAACCTAACTCTACACCTAAAGCAACTAGAAAAGGAAGAAATGAAGAACCCCAGGGTTAGTAGAAGGAAAGAAATCTTAAAAATTAGAGCAGAAATAAATGCAAAAGAAACAAAAGAGACCATAGCAAAAATCAACAAAGCCAAAAGCTGGTTCTTTGAAAGGATAAATAAAATTGACAAACCATTAGCCAGACTCATCAAGAAACAAGGGAGAAAAATCAAATCAATAAAATTAGAAATGAAAATGGAGAGATCACAACAGACAACACAGAAATACAAAGGATCATAAGAGACTACTATCAACAATTATATGCCAATAAAATGGACAAACGAGGAAGAAATGGACAAATTCTTAGAAAAGTACAACTTTCCGAAAACTTGACCAGGAAGAAATAGAAAATCTTAACAGACCCATCACAAGCACAGAAA
>NW_011428324.1:0-591 GCF_000754665.1 Bison bison bison
CTTCCTTTCCCTCGGAAAGAGCTCTCCCTGCGGGAGGCTTTGGCAGTGTGCACACCCCCAGCCCCTAAGCCCTCTGCAAGGACGCCTGGCTCCTAGGTCCGAAGGGAAGGCGAGAGCTGAGCTGAGGCACCAGTCAGGCACCGGTCACGTCTCCCACACTCCCGCAGCTTGCTCCTTCCCGGGCGCGAACGCTAGAAGCTGGGCAGGGCTTGGGGAGGCTCGCCCAGGCCAGAGCAGCCTCTCGGCCGGGGCTCTGTGCTATCGCACCTGGGCGCAGAGCTGGAGCTCCGCCGGTGTGGAAGCTCACTCGGTCCTTCCCAGTAACAGGCTTGCAAGCACCCGCCGGCAGCCAGCCTCTTCTCTGCCGCGTTCCGGGCATTGGGCTCCAAAACCTGGGACCAAAGTACTGCCCGGAGCTCACTGATCATGGGCTGGTTCCCCTGCGCTGCGGCTGTGCTAGGGAGCCCAAACGCAAAGGGAGCCCGCACAGCACATCCACCTGACTCTAGGCGGGAGGAGAGCCCCAGGGAAGGCCCGGTCTGGCAGGCGCTTTCTGGGCACAAACGGAGCACCACTCTGGCTGTGGAGCTG
>NW_011428325.1:0-527 GCF_000754665.1 Bison bison bison
CCGGGCAGCCTGCAGGAGACGCCAGCGGAAGAGCTCCTGGGTCGGAGGAGTCCCCGGGGGACACAGAGGTCGAAGGGATGAGCTTAGAGCAGTGGAGACGCCTGCAAGAACACAGCCGACCGAAGCCGGCCTTGGAGCTGCGGAAGGTCCAGTCTGCCCTGCCTGCCGGCGCAGTCGTGATTCACCAGTCCAAACGCGGAGGAGGGAGAAACCGCACGCCCGCCCCAACAGGAGCACGAGCGGCTCGACCGTCCCAGCACGGACACCCCGCCTCCGGGCCGAAGACGTCGGCAACGGCCCTTGTGCCAGCGGGAGGGCCAGAGCCACCAAGGGGAAGAACAAGAAGCCGCGGCCGTCTCTGGGGCTGTGGCGGTAGGTCGGCTCTGACGCACATGCGTGCAGACGCCCAGGCACACGCTGCGTGCGGCACGCCCTGTGTGACGCACCAAGAGTTCCGACGAGGAGCGAGTTCCTCTCGGCCGTGTGCGTGATGCAGCCTCCTGGGAAAAAGCGGGGCCTGGAGTGTG
>NW_011428326.1:0-751 GCF_000754665.1 Bison bison bison
GGGGAGGGGAGGGGCGCTACTATCACTGATAGGTATGTTCACCAATCTGTCGAATGCCAATATAAAAGTCAGTTCTTGGTTGCTGAAGGGAAATGTATGACTTGGTATTAAAAGAAGGTATGTGGCATGAAATCGCATTTTCTGAAGGAAAACGACGTCGTTCTTTCTTCCAGGTGGCAGTTTCAGGATGGGAGAAGCAAAGGAATGGGTACAGAATGGGATCAGGAGGTTGTAGGGAAAGTGGACCCCCAGAAAGAGTGTTGTGCCTAGCACAAGGTTTCTTGAGAGGTTGAACTGCCTTTTGCTAATGGATTTAAGTTTCTTTACCTCTTCCGTGATCTCTTCTAGGTTGACCTAGAACAGAAATCTTTTGTTAGCTTTGGCTAAGTGGAGAGTATTGCTTCACGGTGACTTGTGTGATCCTACCTGACTGTTCTAAACCCTTTTGATATCTATGCACTGCTGCTGCTGCTGCTGCTGCTGCGAAGTCGTTTCAGTCGTGTCCGAGTCTGTGTGACCCCATGGACGGCAGCCCACCAGGCCCTGCAGTCCCTGGGGTTCTCCAGGCAAGAACACTGGAGTGGGTTGCCATGTCCTCCTCCAATGCATGAAAGTGAAATGTGAAAGTGAAGTCGCTCAGTCGTGCCCGACTCTGAGCGACCCCATGGACTGCAGCCTACCAGGCTCTTCCGTCCATGGGATTTTCCAGGCAAGAGAACTGGAGTGGGGTGCCATTGCCTTCTCCCATATC
>NW_011428327.1:0-505 GCF_000754665.1 Bison bison bison
AGCTTCTGGCTGAATTATTCAGCCTCTTTTCTCCACTGAATTTCCTCACTGAGCTATCCTCATTCTATTACTCTTTATGTCCTTAATTAACATTTAATTAAGCAGTTGTTTCCTGATCTTCGCCTAGGCCGTCTCTCCTTCGAATACCCTGGATCACCCGGGGCTGGTCCCCGGCACCCTATCAAGGCTCGAGAGCAAAGACGCGCTCGCCCTCGCCACTCTCATGGAGACCCGACTTCCCTGGCGCCCCACGAGAGGCTCGCTGACCTCGCCGTCGTACCTCGTGAGAAAGCCCACAATGGGGCCGCCGCTCGAGAACAACCCCGAGACTCCCCGGTCATCGCGAGATGAGGGCCTTCGTCTCCTGCATGGCCTAGAGACCAATCTCGCGACCTCTCTCCAAACGCCTCAGGAGGCTTGACTCCCTTTAGTCCACCCAGTGAGCTCCAAGAGATACCCGTCGTGACTCAAGAGCAGAGCGGGGTTCTTTGCTTCCACTCGAGAT
>NW_011428328.1:0-525 GCF_000754665.1 Bison bison bison
AATATATAACCATATATGTTTACTTTACTTTTAGAAAGCCGTTCTTTACTTCTAGAAACAACGGAAAATTAGGGAAGTGAAGGGACACAAGTATAGAGTCTGAATTTATTCTGCCCAACATAGCTCTGCATTTAAGTTTGTTCTTTTTTTTTTTTTTTTTTTGTTCTTTTTCTTTTGCCTATACATACTAAAGCCATCCTGGGTACACATTTTAATTGACATGCAGTGATGCTTTACTTGTCACTAGCACGAATTAGACAAAGACTGATTTTCTTTCCTTACAATGTTGTGTTAGTGTCTGCTGCCCAGCAAAATAAATCAGTTATTAGTAAATACAGGTGAGCCTCCCTTTTGAGCAGTCCTCCGATCTCCCACTTGGGCCTCCTCTCCTACTCCAAAACCAATTCCACTAGAGCACTGCATAGCAATAGCTATCTACTACATACTTGGTATGTCCTTCCTGCACTGTGTCCACAAGTCTGTTTTCCATGACTGCATCTCTTCCTACACTCCAAATGGTTTATT
>NW_011428329.1:0-537 GCF_000754665.1 Bison bison bison
CTGTTTAGTTGATCTATCCATAGATATGAGTGGGGTATTAAAGTCTCCCACTATTATTGTGTTATTGTTAATTTCTCCTTTCATACTTGTTAGCATTGGTCTTACATATTGCGGTGCTCCCGTGTTGGGTGCATATATATTGATAATTGTTATATCTTCTTCTTGGATTGATCCTTTGATCATTATGTAGTGACCATCTTTGTCTCTTTTCACAGCCTTTGTTTTAAAGTCTATTTTATCTGATATAAGTATTGCTACTCCTGCTTTCTTTTGGTCCCTATTTGCATGAAAAATCTTTTTCCAGCCCTTCACTTTCAGTCTGTTTGTGTCCCCTGTTTTGAGGTGGGTCTCTTGTAGACAACATATGTAGAGGTCTTTGTTTTTGTATCCATTTAGCCAGTCTTTGTCTTTTGGTTGGGGCATTCAACCCATTTATGTTTAAGGTAATTATTGATAAGTATGATCCCGTTGCCATTTATTTATTGTTTTGGGTTCAAATTTATACACCGTTTTTGTGTTTCCTGTCTAGAGATATCC
>NW_011428330.1:0-550 GCF_000754665.1 Bison bison bison
CCCCAGGTTCCAAATACAGCTCGACAAGTGGCCTCTCTCCCCGGGGACACCTCGAGAGGCAAGCGGAGTTCCATGCCTCAACCCAAGACGAGGCCTGACTCTCCTGTCCCCAGTCTGCAGGGACCCTGCGATCGGAGTCCGAAATCAGAGGAAACCTGAGGTTCCTGCCTCAACTGGAGATGAGGCCCTCTTCCAATGCACCAAACCCAGGGGATCCCGAGAGGCCCCTCCACTCCAGTTTCCCGACTTCTCAGAGCCACCATGAGAAGCCCCCCTGAGGGTCACCTGCACAAGTCGAGGGAAGCCAGGGGTTTCCTGCCTCAACCCGAGAAAGACCTCGAGAGACCTTCTTCAACACGTCTCGAGGCCAGGTTCCCCTCCCATGACTCGAGAGCAATGACGCGCTCCCCCTCGCCACTCGCATGGAGACCCGACTTCCCTGGCGCCCCACGAGCGGCTCACTGACCTCGCCGTCGTACCTCGTGAGAAACCGCACCCTGGGGCCGCCGCTCGAAGAACCACCCCGAGACTCCCCCGTCATCGCGGAGAT
>NW_011428331.1:0-521 GCF_000754665.1 Bison bison bison
AGATTCTCTTATCCCTCACATCTTAGGGAGGAAAATGCCAAGGCTCCAAGAGGTGGTATAGTTTGCTTTTCAGTTTGTCACCAAATCTCATACTGTTCACACTCTACAAGGCTGTCTGGTACATGGTACCCCAGGGAAACCCACTGATGGGCTTCAGTCTCTGATACCAAGATGTTAGGATTTTCCCCTTCTCATGGGAAGTGGCCACGGGGGCTGTGATTATCATCTGTTATTTTTAGCAAGGCCTTTCAAGGATCTGAGTGCTCTTCCAGACGATAGATTATATATCTGTGACAATATTTGCAGAATGCTTCTGGAGAATTTTTTTAAAAGAAATTTTGTGAGAGAAAGAGACAGAGACAGAGACCCTATCCCTCAATGTCCTGTGATTAGATGTCATCACTAGCGTCTGGTTTTGGCAAGTGTGTGAGCTTTGTGTATCCTTCCTCAAACACTGAGTGAATCCGGCAGTCCTGGGGCCCTAGATCTTTTACAATTGGAGCTTCACACCTGCAGACAGA
>NW_011428332.1:0-753 GCF_000754665.1 Bison bison bison
GGCGCCAGGGAAGTCGGGTCTCCATGCGAGTGGCGAGGGGGAGCGCGTCACTGCTCCCGAGCCATGGTAGGGGAATCTGGCCTCGAGACGCGTTGAAGAAGGTCTCTCGAGGTCTTTCTCGGGTTGAGGCAGGAAACCCTGGGTTCCCTCGACTTGTGCAGGTGACCTCAGGGAGCTTCTCACGGTGCCTCTGAGAAGCCAGGGAAACTGGAGGTGGGAGGGGCCTCTCGGGACCCCACTGGGTTTGGTGCATTGGAAGAGGGCCTCATCTCCAGTTGAGGCGAGGAACCGCAGGGTACCTCTGATTTCAGACTCCGATCGCAGGGTCCCTGCAGACTGGGGACAGGAGAGTCAGGCCTCGTCTTGGGTTGAGGCATGGAACTCCGCTTGCCTCTCGAGATGTCCCAGGGGAGAGAGGCCGCTTGTCGAGCTGTATTTGGAACCTGGGGTTTTTTTCCGAACGGTGCACGGAAAAACTGCCCCTTCGTGTTGACTTCATTTACAGGGTGGAGTTCGGAGAGGTGTCCGGGCTTCGGGTTCTTATCAAGAGTGGAACGGGAAATCGGGGTCCTACGGTATGTGGAACCACCCACGAGGCCACGTCTGGAATGTCTTCGTGAGACCGGCCTCATCCTGAGGTGCGACCGGAAGGTCGGGAACCCCTTCCAGACAAAGCAGGGGAGTCGACCCTCCTGTCCAGATCAGGAGGGGAGAAAGGGCTCAGAGGAGGGGGTGCCGGAAAACCTCAGTGTT
>NW_011428333.1:0-543 GCF_000754665.1 Bison bison bison
CATGGGGTCGCTCAGAGTCGGACACGACTGAGCGACTTCACTTTCACATCTCACTTTCATGCATTGGAGGAGGAAATGGCAACCCACTCCAGTGTTCTTGCCTAGAGAACCCCAGGGACTGCGGGGCATGGTGGGCTGCCGTCCATGGGGTCACACAGACTCGGACACGACTGAAACGACTTAGCAGCAGCAGCAGCAGCAGTGCATAGATATCAAAAGGTTTAGAACAGTCAGGTAGGATCACACAAGTCACCGTGAAGCAATACTTCTCCACTTAGCCAAAGCTAACAAAAGATTTCTGTTACTAGGTCAACCTAGAAGAGATCACGGAAGAGGTAAAGAAACTTAAAATCCATTAGCAAAGGCAGTTCAACCTCTCAAGAAACCTTGTGCTAGGCACAACACTCTTTTCTGGGGGTCCACTTTCCCTACAACCTCCTGATCCCATTCTGTACCCATTCCCTTTGCTTCTCCCATCCTGAAACTGCCACCTGGAAGAAAGAACGACGTCATTTGCCTTCAGAATATGCGATTTCATTCCAC
>NW_011428334.1:0-559 GCF_000754665.1 Bison bison bison
GGGCGACCGGGATCTCGGGGTTGCATTCCACACGCACCCGGGGAGACAGGCATTCATCTCGAGTGGAAGCAAAGAACCCCGCTCTGCTCTCGAGTCGCCCCGGGTATCTGTTGGAGCTCCCTGGGTGGACTAAAGGGAGTCAAGCCTCCTGAGGCGTTTGGAGAGAGGTCGCGAGGTTGGCCTCTAGGCCATGCAGGAGACGAAGGCCCTCATCTCCGCGATGACGGGGGAGTCTCGGGGTGGTTCTCGAGCGGCGGCCCCAGGGTGCGGTTTCGCACGAGGTACGACGGCGAGGTCAGTGAGCCTCTCGTGGGGCGCCAGGGAAGTCGGGTATCCATGCGAGTGGCGAGGGGGAGCGCGTCATTGCTCTCGAGTCATGGGAGGGGAACCTGGCCTCGAGACGTGTTGAAGAAGGTCTCTCGAGGTCTTTCTCGGGTTGAGGCAGGAAACCCTGGCTTCCCTCGACTTGTGCAGGTGACCTCAGGGGGCTTCGTAATGGTGGCTCTGAGACTCAAGGGAAACTGGAGGTGGGGGGGGGGCCGTCGTCGGGACGTCCGAC
>NW_011428335.1:0-610 GCF_000754665.1 Bison bison bison
GGCCCTAGCCTAGGTGCGTGCCGTGACCGTGAGGCAGGCTCAGGAGGGTCTGTCGGGGGACTGTCGCCGGGCGGGACCCAGCCTCGTCCCGTGCAGGGACGGAGGTGTTGGCTCAGGAGTGTTTTTCAGGGTCGGGAAGAAGCGCCGTGAATCGCCCAGTTGAGGGCCGCGACCAATGCAGACTCAGGAGTGTTTGCCGGGGTCGGTCCAAGGGCAGGACCTAGCCTGATTGAGGGCAGGGAACCCGATGTGGGTTCAGGAGTGCTTCACGGGGCTTGAACATGGGAAGGACCCAGCCTGCTTCGGGGCAGGGCCTGAGACGCGCTCTCAGGCTTATGCTCCCGGGACTCGAACATGGATAATCCAACGAACACGTTCTTGACTGCAGGGACCGAGAGGTGGGGTCGGGAGTCTGTACTAGGCGCTCGCACAAGGGCAGGACCTCGACTGTTTCAGATCAGTGACCGAGACGGGGCTCAGGAGTTTAGAAGGGCACTTCTGGAAGGGCACGACCCTGCCTGGTTTGGTGCAGCGCGTGAGATGAGGGTGCAGCAGTGATTCCGGGGGGTTTAAACAAGGAGAGGACTCATCGTCGTTCGGGGCCAGGGGG
>NW_011428336.1:0-618 GCF_000754665.1 Bison bison bison
GAGACCATTGAAATAAGAACTCAGAACTTGAGCACTATTATCAAAAATCACAAGGCTCACACTGACACAGACATCAATCCAGACAGACAAGACAAGACCTATCTTCCAGTTTTCCGCCTGAGATGGAAAAGATTTCTTTGAGCCGTTTTTTCTGGGGAGTGGGGGTGGGGCTGGCGGCCAGGCAGGCTTTGGGTAAGGAGCTCCTGGTTTGGAATTGCTATATGAAAAGAACCAGCTTTCCGGGTTCCAAGGAATCAAGTTTCCTTGCAAACCAACTTTGTCCGGTTCTAGAGAATATCATGGCCCTCCTAGGTCAGGTACATCTTTCCTTTCCGTAGCCCTCGTTTGATCCCTGAATTCTAGACAGCTTGGATTGCCTCTGTGGGCTGGATGGATTGTCCTCCCGTTTCACCGGGCGGCGGGAGCGAGGTCCCAGAGGCTCTCCTGGAACCGGGCGTGGGGGCGGGGCTCACCGGGAGCCCGTGGTGAAGGTGGGCAGCGCACCGGGAGCGCGCCCGGGGCGGGGCGAAGCCGGGCGGCGCGCGTCGGGAATCGGGTCGTGGCGGGGATGGGGGGCGGTCCCAGTTGTGCTCCGGGGATCCCCACTGCGGCTGGGAA
>NW_011428337.1:0-595 GCF_000754665.1 Bison bison bison
AATTACTAGAATAAAGAGGAACTTCCTAGTGGCTGAGAGGGTAAAGGGTCTGTCTGCAATGCAGGAGACCCTGGTTCAATCCCTGGGTTGGGAAGATCCCCTAGAGAAGGAAATGGAGCCCACTCCAGAATTCTTGCCTGGAAAATCCCATGGATCGCGGAGCCTGGTAGGCTACCATCCATGGGGTCACAAAGAGTCAGACACGACTGAACTTCACTTCACTTCACTTCACTCACTAGAATAAAGAGAACACAGAAGGAAGCGTTATGTCAGTTACAGTTCAAACTATAGTGACAACGTGGTTTGGAATATCTAGCAACTCAGCTTTACCCAATTTCCTCTGTTCTGTTTCTGAAAATCTGTCCCATCAAATCTCTTGCCCACTTTATAGGACCTGTGTGGACAGTTACTTTTGGAGCTAGAAAAGTGTGGGATTGGGAAAAATTCCCCAAAGCCTAGTTTCATCAAACTTCCTTCATGTTCAGTAGATGAGTAAATGCCCCTAGGTGGCTTCCATGATATTTATATATTGTGCTTTGTGCTTTTAACTTCTTCAGAGTGCTTTCACTTTTTTTTTTCATCTCATGGCTCCACA
>NW_011428338.1:0-556 GCF_000754665.1 Bison bison bison
TCCCTGAAACTTATTACATGCCTCCTAGCTCATCGTAGGTGCTCAGTATTTACTTAGTGTGTGAAAGACAGAAAAGCTCTTGGAAGCCTCAAGGGGTCACTTGGCTCGGCACTTTTGATCTCTTTGTATATTTGGCGATTCAATTCTTTCCTTTCCTGGGTTGATGGGTACACTATATTCGAGGCACAATCTAAGGCATGAAGACATATCCATACATAGAGGGTCTTGCTTTCAAGGAACTCGTACAGCAGATTTCTACAAGTTAGGGCTTTTCAAATGCTCTAGAAGCATGTGAACGTTCAGTAGGCTCCATTTTCATTTCAAAGAAGATCGTTTGACTTCCATAGCAAAGGTGGAGACCTTCCAACGTTGAGTCCAATACTTATACCTTGACCATTTCAGGCAAGTCTTGTGGTTCCTTCTGGAGGTGTGTGGCTCTTGCAGAAATGTGAAGATCTTACCATCGTCCTCAGACTTTGGTGTCATTTGCAATCATCCAGAAAGCTTCCAGGTCTAGGTTCCAGACCACCAGCACACACAGTCAGTAGCCAACGGA
>NW_011428339.1:0-544 GCF_000754665.1 Bison bison bison
GTGTCTCCTCCCTAACCCCTCTCTACTCTACCCAACTCTGTGAATTTCTGTGTATTCCAGACGGTGGAGAACACTTAGGGAACTGATTACTGGCTGGATCTGTCTCCCTCCTTTTCATTCCCCCCTTTTATCCTTCTGGCCACCTCTGTTGCCTTCCTCCTTCTTCTCTTCTCTGTATAACCCCGTGAACATCTCTGAGTGGTCCAGTTGTGGAGTGCACATAAGGAAGTGACTACTGGCTAGCCCACTCTCTCCACTATTGATTCACCTCATCTCATTTGGGTCACCTCTAACTCCCTCCTCCCTCTTCTCTTCTCCATGTAACCCTGTGAACCTCTCTGAGTAACGCTCACTGTAGAGAACTTATCATCTTTAATGTAGATGTTTTATCAATGGTGTTGTATAGAAAGAGAAGTTTTGAAACTACTGTAAAAATAAGACTGATAATCGGAAGCAGGAGACTTAAGTCCAAACCCTGACTCCAGGGAACTCCTGACTCCAAGGAACATTCATTGACAGGAGCTCATCAAATGCCTCCATACCG
>NW_011428340.1:0-539 GCF_000754665.1 Bison bison bison
ACTCTCTCAATTTGTCCCAGCCTTTCCTTCCCCTGCCGTGTCCACAGGCCCATTCTCTGCGTCTGTGTCTCTATTCCTGCCCTGAAATAGGTTCATCGGTATCACTTTTCTAGATTCCATAATGTGTGTGTGTGTGTGATCCGCCACACTACAATTTACTCAAATGTGTTCCTTTCTATGGCTGAGTAACGTTCCGTTGTGTATATGTACCACAGATTCCTTATCTACTCCTCTGTCAGTGGACATCTAGGTTGCTTCCATGTCCTGGCTATTGTAAACAGTGCTGCCATGAACACTGGGGGGTACATGTGTCTTTCAGAATTTCTACTCTTTGGATCAGTGAGATTCTCTCTCCTTTTTATTACTGGATATATGTATAAATGCTACATTGGCATCAAAAAGTCTATTTTCTGTAAGTATTTTAGTTATATGTTTGATATATTCCTGTTAGTGCAACAATAATTATTAAAGTTCTCCATACCATTTTTTAAAATTTTGTCTTCTCAGTGGGTCAGACTGAAATTTGTGTTTTGGACTTT
>NW_011428341.1:0-636 GCF_000754665.1 Bison bison bison
ATCTTGATTCCAGTTTGTGTTTCTTGCAGTCCAGCGTTTCTCATGATGTACTCTGCATATAAGTTAAATAAACAGGGTGACAATATACAGCCTTGACGAACTCCTTTTTCCTATTTGGTAACCAGTCTGTTGTTCCATGTTCAGTTCTAACGGTTGCTTACCTGACCTGCATACAAATTTCTCAAGAGACAGATCAGGTGGTCTGGTATTACCCATCTCTTTCAGAATTTTCCACAGTTTATGTGATCCACTACAGTCAAAGGCTTTGGCATAGTCATAAAGCGAAATAGAGTTTTTCTGGAACTCTCTTGCTTTTCCCATAATCCAGCAGATGTTGGCAATTTGATCTACTGGTTCCTCTAGACTTTTCTAAAACCAGCTTGAACATCTGGAAGTTCACAGTTCATGTATTGCTGAAGCCTGGCTTGGAGAACTTTGAGCATTTCTTTACTAGCGTGTGAAATGAGTGCAATTGTGTGGTAGTTTGAGCATTCTTTGGCATTGCCTTTCTTTGGGATTGGAATGAAAATTGACCTTTTCCAGTCCTGTGGCCACTGCTGAGTTTTCCAAATTTTGCTGGCATATTGAGTGCAGCACTTTCACAGCATCATCTTTCAGGATTTGCAATAGCTCAAC
>NW_011428342.1:0-569 GCF_000754665.1 Bison bison bison
CCGTGTGCAGTACAAGTTTGGTGTTTTGGAACCGAATAACTAGAACGTGTAAAAATTTTAAATGATGTGGTGGTTTGATTCAAACAAAACAAAACAAAACAAAACAAAAAACCAAGCTCCAAGTTTTTTGCAAATTTAGGTCTTAATATTGAAGGCCTGTGTTCCTTCCACTGTGGCATTGTACGAAGAAATGTGCGGGTTTTTTGTTTTTTTTTAATTTGTTTTTTGTGTTTCTTTTTTTTTAGAAAAGATTCCGAAAAATGAGGGAAACAGGAAGCCCAGAGGTGCCCCTGTAGTTTGACGAAGGCCTTAGGAGGTCACTTGGAAATGCTGCTGGCTTGTGAGGGGGGGAGGGGCAGATGTGCACAGAGCTGTGCAGGCTTGTCCTTTGCATGGATGTTCTTTGTAGAAATCCACATCGGAGCCATCTCCTGATGTGTAAGAATTTCCCAGACAACCTTGAGCTAAGCAATGCGTTTTTTCCTAGGAATGTTGGTCTTCAGCGATGTTCAAGCCTGTGTATTTCGGCTAGACTCTGGCTTCAGGTCGGTTCCCCCAAAAGGCTCAGA
>NW_011428343.1:0-704 GCF_000754665.1 Bison bison bison
CTACGGCCATACCACCCTCAACGCGCCTGATCTCGTCTGATCTCGAGGGCTCACATTTGATGGTGGTCTTGTCATCTCCTACCTCTTTCTCGTAAAGCTGGCAGCTGAGGGAATGAGGTAAGTGTAAAATTGAGTAACAATAGACTGTAGTGGAATCTGTGAATGTGGAGCTCTGTGAATCCGTAGGTCTAAGGAGAGACTGGCAGCTGCCGACGTGGAGTATCTGTCCCCATGACCACGTTTACGTCATCAAATGTGCCACTGACCGCCCTCCCCCTACCCCGGGTGGCAGGGACCCCCACGTGGCAGCCCCCAGGCTCGCTCTCTCCGGCTCATCCACCCTCTAGAAGTTTCCCCAGACCCTCAGTAGGAGTGGGCACTGCTGCGGTGTGCGTTGTGTGTCCTCGTGCCCCATGTGACGTTGCATGACTAACCGCACTCTGTGTTTGCACCCTTCCTCCCGCGCTCATGGGACCAGGCAGTGTGGCGGGAACACAGGGGCTGGATTCTGCTACAGTCAGGACTTGCTCCTGATGTGCTTTGGGGTGAGTACTGGCCAGCCTGGTCCTGTGGGGGCACGGAGCCCACGCCCCAGGGAGTGGAGGGTCAGTGGGTCTCTGGAGGTTAGCCTGGGAGAACTCTCACACCAGAGAACGTGACCTTGGCGCCCCATTGCCGCCGGAGTTGTCAGAGCATGGCCAAGG
>NW_011428344.1:0-508 GCF_000754665.1 Bison bison bison
ATTTTTGGTAAAATTCTGCTGTGAAGCTGTCTGGACTTGGGCTTTTGTTTGCTGGAAGATTTTTGATTACAGTTTCAATTTCCGTGCTTGTGATGGGTCTGTTAAGATTTTCTATTTCTTCCTGGTCCAGTTTTGGAAAGTTGTACTTTTCTAAGAATTTGTCCATTTCTTCCACGTTGTCCATTTTATTGGCATATAATTG
This sequence comes from Bison bison bison, assembly GCF_000754665.1. Lineage (NCBI taxonomy): Eukaryota > Metazoa > Chordata > Mammalia > Artiodactyla > Bovidae > Bison > Bison bison. The sequence continues at coordinate 203 of NW_011428344.1, forward strand.
TTGATAGTAGTCTCTTAAGATCCTTTGTATTTCTGTGTTGTCTGTTGTGATCTCTCCATTTTCATGTCTAATTTTATTGATTTGATTTTTCTCCCTTTGTTTCTCAATGAGTCTGGCTAATGGTTTGTCAATTTTATTATCCTTTCAAAGACCAGCTTTTGGCTTTGTTAATTTTTGCTATGGTCTCTTTTGTTTCTTTTGTCATTTATTTCTTGTCCCTAATTTTTAAGATTTCTTTCCTTCTACTAACCCTGGGGTTCTTCATTTCTTCCTTTTCTAGTTGCTTTAGGTGTTAGAGTTAGGTTA
>NW_011428345.1:0-694 GCF_000754665.1 Bison bison bison
ACCCTGGGATCGGAGTCTGAAATCAGAGGAACCCTGAGGTTCCTTCCTCAACTGGAGATGAGGCCCTCTTCCAATGCACCAAACCCCGTGGAGTCCCGAGAGGCCCCCGTCCACCTCCAGTTTCCCTGACTTCTCAGAGCCACCATGAGAAGCCCCCTGAGGTCACCTGCACAAGTCGAGGGAAGCCAGGGTTTCCTGCCTCAACACGAGAAAGACCTCGAGAGACCTTCTGCAACACGTCTCGAGGCCAGGTTCCCCTACCATGACTCGAGAGCAATGACGCGCTCCCCCTCGCCACTCGCATGGAGACCCGACTTCCCTGGCGCCCCACGAGAGGCTCACTGACCTCGCCGTCGTACCTCGTGAGAAACCGCACCCTGGGGCCGCCGCTCGAGAACCACCCCGAGACTCCCCCGTGATCGCGGAGATGAGGGCCTTCGTCTCCTGCATGGCCTAGAGGCCAACCTCGCGACCTCTCTCCAAACGCCTCAGGAGGCTTGACTCCCTTTAGTCCACCCAGTGAGCTCCAAGAGATACCCTTCGCGACTCGAGAGCAGAGCGGGGTTCTTTGCTTCCACTCGAGATGAATGCCTGTCTCCCCGGGTGCGTCTGGAATGCAACCCCGAGATCCCGGTCGCCCCTGGAGAGGAACATTGGCTTCTGGACACAAGCCCAGATGAGGTCTATTGGCCCT
>NW_011428346.1:0-533 GCF_000754665.1 Bison bison bison
TCTATTCCCTGAAACTTCTTACATGCCTCCTAGCTCATCGTAGGTGCTCAGTATTTACTTAGTGTGTGAAAGACAGAAAAGCTCTTGGAAGCCTCAAGGGGTCACTTGGCTCGGCACTTTTGATCTCTTTGTATATTTGGCGATTCAATGCTTTCCTTTCCTGGGTTGATGGGTACACTATATTCGAGGCACAACCTAAGGCATGAAGACATATCCATACATAGAGGGTCTTGCTTTCAAGGAACTCGTACAGCAGATTTCTACAAGTTAGGGCTTTTCAAATGCTCTAGAAGCATGTGAACGTTCAGTAGGCTCCATTTTCATTTCAAAGAAGATCGTTTGACTTCCATAGCAAAGGTGGAGACCTTCCAAACGTTGAGTCCAAATACTTATACCTTGACCATTTCAGGCAAGTACTTGTGGTTCCTTCTGGAGGTGTGTGGACTCTTGCAGAAATGTGAAGATACTTCCATCGTCCTCAGACTTTGGTGTCATTTGCAATCAATCCAGAAAGACTTCCAGGTCTAGGTTCC
>NW_011428347.1:0-502 GCF_000754665.1 Bison bison bison
CCAAAGGAGTAAGCATCTTTTAATTTCATAGCTGCAATCACCATCTGCAGTGATTTTGGAGCCCCCAAAAAATAAAGTCTGACACTGTTTCCACAGTTCCCCCATCTATTTCCCATGAAGTGATGGGACCAGATGCCATGATCTTCGTTTCTAAATGTTGAGCTTTAGGCCAACTTTTTCACTCTCCTCTTTCACTTTCATCAAGAGGCTTTTGAGTTCCTCTTCACTTTCTGCCATAAGGGTGGTGTCATCTGCGTATCTGAGGTTATTGATATCTCTCCTGGCAATCTTGATTCCAGCTTGTGCTTCTTCCAGTCCAGCATTTCTCAGGATGTACTCTGCATATTAGTTAAATAAGCGCAGTGACAATATACAGTCTTGACATACTCCTTTTCCTATTTGGAACCAGTCTGTTGTTCCATGTCCAGTTCTAACTGTTGCTTCTTACCTGCATATAGGTTTCTCAAGAGGAAGATCAGGTGGTCTGGTATACCCATCTCTT
>NW_011428348.1:0-554 GCF_000754665.1 Bison bison bison
TGGGACATTGCTTACGTACACACGTAACTGGTACTACTTTGACTTTCAATATGCAATCAAGCATATTGTGTTGTCTTTTTTTCTTTCCCCCTTGGAAATTTCTCTTAATGAGGAATTGTCATCAGCATGAAGAAATGCAGAACTTTCCACATAAAATATAATAGCAAAATTGGGCTCAAAAAGGCAGCACTTGAATATCTCTAGCTATTTTTTGAACGTTCCTGACATTTTCCCAGCATACAAATGTCTAACTTCAGATCTCAAAGCGCAATTCCATTCAGTAGATATCAAAGGCGAGACTTCCATGGGCATAATTTAATTATTGTATAATAAGATGGCAAGTTCATAGGAAATTACCAGTTGGTACTTGACTACTTGAAAAAAGAGAGAAAACGACAGCAATGACCAAAAAATAAAATTGAAAAAAAACAAAAAACAGGAATGTGTAGTTAGTTATTTAATTATAAGAGGTACACATGAATTGATGTTTGTATCACAGAATAAGCAAGGAGATAGCATACAATCATCTATATCTGCTTAACTGTCTCTGCTAA
>NW_011428349.1:0-685 GCF_000754665.1 Bison bison bison
GAGCATTGAGCAGGGTTGGAAATGCTCGCCCTCGGAGACCTGAAAGACATGTGCCTGCATTCTGCATTCTCCCATCACCTTGGACAGCTTCACAGTACCAGTCATGCTGGCCTGATCCATTGCCTGTGCATTCTTTCAGGAGACCAGGAAACAAGGATGTCTGGGCTCAGCTGACTTGGAGAACTGCTTTCTCAGTGTGCTCCTATCTAGGTCATTCCTGGTCAATGTTGTGTCCCGGTTGCTAGCCTACTACCCCCAACATTCTGAGTGAGGCCCCCTGTTCTTTCTACCCGTGTAGCTTTCTGTGTTCACCTGTCTACCTGTGCCTCCAAGAGCTATCTCCCTTTAGCAGGAAAAGGCCAAAGAGATGCCCGAGCTTCCAAGCGCCCCCAGAGTCTGTGAGATGCCTGGGTGTGATCCAATGTTGTGAAGAAGGTGCACATAGATAGAGGGTCTCTTCTGAAACAAGGCATGAAACCTGAGCCATAATGGTAAGGTGGCATTCCTACAGGTGGCCCCTTTCTGTTTATTCCTACCCCAGACCCCATGGAGTCCCCAAACAGATGATGACCTGGGAAACCTGCCCTTTCTGGGCCCCACAGCTACATGCCTCCCTGGGCAGAAAGCAGCTTTCATCTCAAAAATACCAAGAGGGCTTGATTCCACCCAGGCCTCATTGATTTTG
>NW_011428350.1:0-590 GCF_000754665.1 Bison bison bison
TGCCCCTCTACTCCTTTCTTCCTGGACGCCTTAGGGTTTTGTCATGGAGATTTGAAATAAAGTGCACAAAAGTCATATGTGTTGAATTCAAGATTTTGACATTTAACCATCTACTCAAAAAGGTAGAGTAGCTTCACCTGCACTATGTTTCTTTACAAAACCGTCAATTGCTTTTCAATTCTCGGGGTTTCTCTCTTGCCTTGTTCAGTTAGCCTTAAAGTAAAAATCTACGAAACTACATAAAGATTCAAAGTATACCAACAAAGGACAGCTTTCTGTTTTTTGAAATCATCTTTCCATTTAGTAGAACACGAGCTCTATTCTTTGTATTTTGCCTAGGGAATTAGCAATGTCCTGGTTCAGATGGCAAGGCATCCGCGCGCAGGAGACTGGGGTTTGATCCCTGGGTCGGGAAGATCCCGCCGGTAGAAGGAAATGGCAACCCACTCCCAGTATCCTCGCCTGGGAAATGCCACGGACATAGGAGGCTGATGGGCCGCAGTCCATGGGTTGTATTAAAGTTGGGCTCAACCCAGCAACTACGAACACAAGTATTTCCAAAGACCACACTCAAGTGTGTGTGTGTGTGT
>NW_011428351.1:0-522 GCF_000754665.1 Bison bison bison
GGAACACATGTGTGACCATGACCCCAAGAGCCCAGGGTGTTCGCCCTCACTGTGACTGATGCTGACAAGCGTTTTAGGATTCCTGAAAGACTATCAAGAAATTTTAAGAGTATTAAAAACAAAACAAAAAAAAAGTATTAAAAACCTTAACTGCAGATGACTGTCGTTCTTCAGTTGAACTGCATACCTAGTCAGGTTCAGTTCCTTATCTACCTTGTTTTGTTAACGTAATTGGCAAAAAGTACTGTTAATTTCCCTCCATTTTCAGAATATAGAAGAAAACTGCTAAAAATTATGTCATCTATAGCAAATAAAAAACCAGCGACTTACAATTCAGTTCTGGGTTAATTCGTAACTGTGGCCAGGACAACAAATAACTTAGTTCATTAATTCATATTTGATTACATCAGTTTCTGTAAATCATTATTCAGTGAGTCAGGACAAAAATTCAAAAGCACCGTGAACCTATTCAAGGTCACACACGAGACCACTAACAGTGAGGACAGTTACCAGCTCATCTCT
>NW_011428352.1:0-504 GCF_000754665.1 Bison bison bison
ATTTACCTTTTTGGTTCATCCTCCTTCCTCTCCCTTCATGCACTATCTGTACAGACACACTGAACTTCAGATCAGAGAATGTGGTACAAAACTGGTGCTTCTCTGCTAATGTGGTTTTCTGAATGTGCTCACCTGAATCCTAAACTCAGTAGTGCACAGTAGGTGCTCAATAAAACCTTGTCTCAATCAGTGGAATGAATGAACACAACAGTGGAGGTGAGTGGTTTAAGGATTAAAGCTAGTGGCAAAGAAGGTACAACTCAACATTAGGAACCGAGCACTGGGGTTAGACTCAGGATAATCGGGTTTTTATTGGTGTTTACAGAGCAGAACACGGTTGAGTTTCTCCACTAACACACAGCTCACCCATTGTACGCTGCAGTATCATCAGAGAAGGAAATAGAGATTACCAGGAAATGATCAGGAATAGGGTACGATGTGAGAGTTGGACTGTGAAGAAGGCTAGAGCACCGAAGAATTGATGCTTTTGAACTGTGGTGTTGG
>NW_011428353.1:0-590 GCF_000754665.1 Bison bison bison
ATTGGCCCTGCAGTCACTCGAGAGCAATCCCCAGCTTTCCTCGCAACTCGAATGGAAGATTGGACTTCCCCGGGCCAACACAAGAGGCATCCCGAATTCCCTGTCGTAACTGGAGAATCCCGCCGCAACTCGAGAAAACCACATGGTTCCCCGTCATCGCAAGATGAAGCCCTTTCCTGCTACAGCGTCTCAGGAGAAGTCCCACGTTAGGAATTGGAGGTCGAAACGGTACTTGGCACCCTTGAATGCGCCCCCACAAAGTTCCCCGGCATCCCGGTCTCCCTGGAGAGGAACACCGAGGTTTTCCGACACCACTTCCTCTGAGCCCCTTCTACCCTCCTGATCTCCACAGGAGGGTCGACTCCCCTGCTTTGTCTGGAAGGGGTTCCCGACCTTCCGGTCGCACCTCAGGATGAGGCCGGTCTCACGACGACATTTCCAGACGTGGCCTCGTGGGTGCTTCCACATTGCGAAGCACCCCGATTTACCCCGGTCCCCTCTTGGTAAGAACCCGATCGCCCGGACACCCTCTCTGAACTCCACCCTGTGAATGAAGTCAACACGAAGGGCAGTGACTCGCCCGTGCATCG
>NW_011428354.1:0-546 GCF_000754665.1 Bison bison bison
ATAGTGTACCCATCAAACCCAGGAAAAGGAAAGAATTGAATCGCCAAAATATACAAAGAGATCAAAAAGTGCCGAGCCAAGTGACCCCTTGAGGCTTCCAAGAGCTTTTCTGTCTTTCACACACTAAGTAAATACTGAGCACCTACGAATGAGCTAGGAGGCATGTAATAAGTTTCAGGGAATAGAAGGCGGAGAGAAGAAGACACAGAGTTCCTGCTTTCACTGAGACGACTCTAATGATACATCACCGGCAGATCCTTTGAGAACCTATAGAGGGGCCTCTTCCCTCACCACAAAACCTGGGTGTCAGGGAAGGCTCTCCAGAGGCACCATTTCGTTGAGGTCCATAGGTTGAACCTAGGTAAACCAGGGTTGAGATGCAGGAAGAATTTCAGGCCGGGAAAATAGCATCTTGGAAGGCTATGTGACCAGGGAAACTTAGGACATTCAAGAAACGAAAAATGCCCTATGGGATGGAAGCCAAAGAGTGCAGAGGGCATTCCAGGCAAAAGACATCAGAGGAACGTGAGGAGCAAGCCTGAAGGG
>NW_011428355.1:0-563 GCF_000754665.1 Bison bison bison
AAGGGAAATGTATGACTTGGTATTAAAAGAAGGTATGTGGCATGAAATCGCATTTTCTGAAGGAAAACGACGTCGTTCTTTCTTCCAGGTGGCAGTTTCAGGATGGGAGAAGCAAAGGAATGGGCACAGAATGGGATCAGGAGTTGTAGGGAAAGTGGACCCCCAGAAAAGAGTGTTGTGCCTAGCACGAAGGTTTCTTGAGAGGTTGAACTGCCTTTGCTAATGGATTTTAAGTTTCTTTACCTCTTCCGTGATCTCTTCTAGGTTGCCTAGAACAGAAATCTTTTGTTAGCTTTGGCTAAGTGGAGAAGTATTGCTTCACGGTGACTTGTGTGATCCTACCTGACTGTTCTAAACCCTTTTGATATCTATGCACTGCTGCTGCTGCTGCTGCTGCTGCTGCGAAGTCGTTTCAGTCGTGTCCGAGTCTGTGTGACCCCATGGACGGCAGCCCACCAGGCCCCGCAGTCCCTGGGGTTCTCCAGGCAAGAACACTGGAGTGGGTTGCCATGTCCTCCTCCAATGCATGAAAGTGAAATGTGAAAGTGAAGTCGCTCAGTCGT
>NW_011428356.1:0-601 GCF_000754665.1 Bison bison bison
CCACCATGAGAAGCCCCCTGAGGTCACCTGCACAAGTCGAGGGAAGCCAGGGTTTCCTGCCTCAACCCGAGAAAGGCCTCGGGAGACCTTCTTCCACACGTCTCGAGGCCAGGTTCCCCTACCATGACTCGAGAGCAATGACGCGATCCCCCTCGCCACTCGCATGGAGACCCGACTTCCCTGGCGCCCCACGAGAGGCTCACTGACCTCGCCGGCGTACCTCGTGAGAAACCGCACCCTGGGGCCGCCGCTCGAGACCACCCCCAGACTCCCCGTCATCGCGGAGATGAGGGCCTTCGTCTCCTGCATGGCCTAGAGGCCAACCTCGCGACCTCTCTCCAAACGCCTCAGGAGGCTTGACTCCCTTTAGTCCACCCAGTGAGCTCCAAGAGATACCCGTCGCGACTCGAGAGCAGAGCGGGGTTCTTTGCTTCCACTCGAGATGAATGCCTGTCTCCCCGGGTGCGTCTGGAATGCAACCCCGAGATTCCGGTCGCCCCTGGAGAGGAACATTGGCTTCTGGACACAAGCCCAGATGAGGTCTATTGGCCCTGCAGTCACTCAGAGCAATCCCCAGCTTTCCTTCGCAACTCGAATGGAA
>NW_011428357.1:0-864 GCF_000754665.1 Bison bison bison
AGTTTGCTGGCCAGGGATAGAACCCAGGCACCCTGCATTGCAAGCGTGGAGACTTAAACACTGTATCACTAGGGAAGTCCCTGGTTTTTGTTTTAATTTTGCCTTTTTTCTATTCTGTAGTAAAATGAAAAATATGAAACTGTTTCAGTCTAAAATAAACCTCATAGGAGTTTAACTTCACAAGAGGCTTTAAGCAGAGAGATTGAATTCAAATGTAGATGCCAAAATTATAGCATCCTCAGATTACAAGATAATTCAGGACTTGTGAAAACGTTGAGAGGAGGAATGTTTTATAAGTATGTATTTCTTTGCTGTCTAGTGTAGGTTTTTTTTTTCCATCTAGTGTTCTAATTGAAAGTGATGAACATTTCTTTTTTTTTTTAATATGGTTCACACATGTAGTACAGTACACATGTAGTTAAAAGGGTGTTCTGAGAAAAAGACACCTAACCACCATCCATCGGTCATAATTTAGGAGCCCCAAAATGTCTGATGCCTCCATGGTAATGATGTCACATGGTGAAATATGCAACCACAGTGTCAACAGACTAAAATAACAACCATGGGATTTTGACTTAACAGCAGGCTCTGAATAAACTGTGATGTGAGTAAACTGTGATGTAAACCAACTGCAACATTCTGCAAGGAAAGATGATTCTCTCTAATGTTTTCCACTTGAAGTGATACTATTTCCGGGCTTCTTTTTAAATTTTATTTGAAGTATGGCTGATTTACAATTGTTGTGTTAGTTTCAAGTGTACAGCAAAGGGATTCAATTATACATATCTATTCTTTTCCAGATTCTTTCCCTTATGGGTGTATTACACAATATTGAGTAGTGTATGTACTATAAGTAGGTCCTTG
>NW_011428358.1:0-517 GCF_000754665.1 Bison bison bison
TGAACTTCCAGGAGCCAACAGCTTGTAGGTGGTAATGGAATTGTCAGTAAGGATGCTCGTGTACAAAGGAGGAAGAGACGAGGAAAGAACTGGCCACCTCCATCACACTCATAAGAACCCACTGTTGTCTTAGAAGCACTCACAAGGTACTTGCAAATTTTGGCCACCGTCTGCTGCTGGTTGTCCCAGGGCTTCCGGCTGTAAGCTTTTTTGGCAATTCCCAAGCCATGAAGCAAGAACAGCGGAACAGGGTCTTCACACATTTCTGGGGGCCAATAGGAAGAGAATACCAGAGCTATGCAATTCCAGAAGAGTTGAACTATGCTACCGGAAAAAAAAAAAGTTAGAAAATTGGATTTTGGGAAAACAATTCCTATCAATATTTGAAACATACAAGGAAAGTTGGGTGTTTTGAAAAGAATACTGGCATGAGTACCTTTTGAAAACAGGCTTGGCCAGACTTGGTTGCCTGTGATTGTCTGTGTGTGTGTGCCTAGGATTGTCTGTGATTCCAGGC
>NW_011428359.1:0-606 GCF_000754665.1 Bison bison bison
ATGAAAGTGAAAGAGGAGAGTGAAAAGTTTGCTTAAAGCTCAACATTCAGAAAACGAAGATCATGGAATCTGGTCCCATCACTTCATGGCAAATAGATGGGGAAACAGTGGAAACAGTGTCAGACTTTATTTTGGGGGCGTCTAAATACACTGCAGATGGTGACTGCAGCCATGAAATTAAAAGAACGCTTACTCCTTGGAAGGAAAGTTATGACCAACCTAGATAGCATATTCAAAAGACAGAGACATTACTTTGCCAACAAAGGTTCGTCTAGTCAAGGCTATGGTTTTTCCTAGTGGTCATGTCTGGATGTGAGAGTTGGACTGTGAAGAAATCTGAGTGCCGAAGAATTGATGCTTTTGAACTGGTGGTGTTGGAGAAGACTCTTCAGAGTCCCTTGGACTGCAAGAAGATCCAACCAGTCCATCCTGAAGGAGATCAGTCCTGGTTGTTCTCTGGAAGGACTGATGCTAAAGCTGAAACTCCAATACTTTGGCCACCTCATGGGAAGAGTTGACTCATTGGAAAAGACTCTGATGCTGGGAGGGATTGGGGGCAGGAAGAGAAGGGACGGACAGAGGATGAGATGGCTGGATGGCATCACC
>NW_011428360.1:0-556 GCF_000754665.1 Bison bison bison
ACTGTTTCCCCATCTATTTCCCATGAAGTACATGGGACTGGATGCCATCATCTTCATTTTCTGAATGTTGAGCTTTAAGTCAACTTTTTCACTCTCCACTTTCACTTGCATCAAGAGGCTTTTTAGCTCCTCTTCACTTTCTGCCATAAGGGTGATATCATCTGCATATCTGAGGTTATTGATAATTCTCCCTGCAATCTTGATTCCAGCTTTTGCTTCTTCCAGTCCAGAGTTTCTCATGATATACCCTGCATAGAAGTTAAATAAGCAGGGTAACAATATACAGCCTTGACTTACTCTTTTTGCTATTTGGAACCAGTCTGTTGTTCTGTGATGAGTTCTAACTGTTGCTTCCTGACCTGCATACAGATTTCTCAAGAAGCAGGTCAGGTGGTCTGGTATTCCCATCGCTTTAAGAATTTTACAGTTTATTGTGATCCACACAGTCAAAGGCTTTGACATAGTAAAGTAGAAATAAATGTTTTTTTTCTGGAACTCTTTTGTTTTTTTTCTATTGATCCAGTGTATGTTGCCAACTAGATCTCTGGCTCCTCTG
>NW_011428361.1:0-551 GCF_000754665.1 Bison bison bison
TTGAAGCAGATGATCAAGCAGGTGTCGCGCGGGCCAGCTGGCAAATATTAGGCAGATGTGTGGGCAGGTGACGCGCGGCTCAGCTAGCGATTATGAAGCAGATGAGCAGGCAGGTGTCGCGAGGCTCACCTGGCGATTATCAAGCAGATGAGCAGGCGGTGTCGCGCAGCTCAACTGGTGATTTATCAAGCAGATGAGCGGGCAGGTGTGGCGTGGCTCATAGTCGATTATCAAGCAGATGAGCGGACAGGTGGTCGTGTGGCTCAGCTGGCATTATCAAGCAGATGAGCGGCAGGTGTCGCGGTGCTCAGCTGGAGATTATCAAGCAGATGAGCGGGCAGGGGTCGCGAGGCTCAGCTGGCGATTATCAAGCAGATGAGCGGGCAGGTGTCGCGGGGCTCAGCTGGCGATTATCAAGCAGATGAGCAGGCAGGTGACGCGTGGCTCAGCTGGCGATTATCAAGCAGATGAGCAGGCAGGTGACACGCGGCTCAGCTGGCGATTTTGAAGCAGATGATCAAGCAGGTGTCGCGCGGGCCAGCTGGCAAATA
>NW_011428362.1:0-510 GCF_000754665.1 Bison bison bison
TTTCAGATATTGAATTCTTTTACAAATTGAAGGTGTCTGGCAACCCCGTGTTGATCAAGAAGTCTGTCAGCACCATTTTCCACACAGCATTGGCTGACTTTGTGTCTCCGTGTCACAGTTTGGTAATGCTCACAACATTTCACACTTGATCATTATTATTTGTTATGGTGATCTGCGATGTTACTCTTGTGGTTGTCTTCAGGCACCGCAGATCACGCCCATGAAGGCAGCAAACTGAATTGGTGGTTGTTGTGTGTTCCGATTGCTCTCCTGGGTGTGTTCCCCCATCTCTCTCCTTCTGCTTGGGCCTCCCTATTTCCTGAGATGCAACAGTATTGAAAGTAGGCCAGTTAGTAACCCTACATGGACTCTCAGTGTTTTAGTGAAAGGAAGAGTTGCCCATCTCTCTCTTTAAATCAAGAGCTAGAAGTGAGTACAGTTATTGAGGAAGGCATTTCAGGAGCAGAGACAGGCCGAAAACCAGGCCTCTAGCATCAGTGCGCTTCCCTG
>NW_011428363.1:0-513 GCF_000754665.1 Bison bison bison
AGTATAAATATGTGTTGGGCAACATTCAAGACATACTTATGCAAACGTATTATCTGTTGCTTCTCTGGAGTTCAGATTTAACTGAGTGTCCTGTGTTTTTGTCTGGCAACTGGAGCGTAGAAACTTCAAGACTTAACTATGGATTTGATGTGAGAAAACATCAGCAAAAAGAAGTTACAGATGCCTCTGAGGTTGTTAGCCTGAGTCGCTGGGAGCCTTGGGATACTACTATATATAAGAAGGAGAAGTAAAGGCATTTTGTGGAGAGGATAAACATTTAATTGGGAATTTTTAGTGAGGGAGATAGTCATCACGTTATCTTAGAATAGTAATTCTCAAGCAAGGGTATTCTGCCCCCAGGGGATATCTGGCAATATCTGGAGACACTTTTGATTGTCACAATTTAGGTAGGGTGAGGGGGGGAGGCAAATGCTATTGACATCTACTGGGTAAGCATCCTGAGATTTGTTGAACACCCTGCAACACACAACAAAGAGTTATCCCACCCAGAAT
>NW_011428364.1:0-501 GCF_000754665.1 Bison bison bison
TTTTTCCTTCTGGCTTACTTCACTCTGTATAATAGGCTCCAGTTTCATCCACCTCATTAGAACTGATTCAAATGTATTCTTTTTAATGGCTGAGTAATACTCCATTGTGTATATGTACCACAGCTTTCTTATCCATTCATCTGCTGATGGGCATCTAGGTTGCTTCCATGTACTGGCTATTATAAACAGTGCTGCGATGAACATTGGGGTACATGTGTCTCTTTCTCTTCTGGTTTCCTCAGTGTGTATGCCAAGCAATGGGATTGCTGGATCATAAGGGAGTTCTATTTCCAGTTTTTTTAAGGAATCTCCACACTGTTCTCCATAGTGGCTGTACTAGTTTGCATTCCCACCAACAGTGTAAGAGGGTTCCCTTTTCTCCCCACCCTCTCCAGCATTTATTATTTGTAGACTTTTGGATCGCAGCCATTCTGACTGGCGTGAAATGGTACCTCATAGTGGTTTTGATTTGCATTTCTCTGATAGGGAGTGATGTTGAGC
>NW_011428365.1:0-605 GCF_000754665.1 Bison bison bison
CCAAGAGATACCCGTCGCGACTCGAGAGCAGACGGGGTCTTTGCTTCCACTCGAGATTGATGCCTGTTCCCCCGGGTGTGTCTGGAATGCAACCCCGAGATCCCTTTGCCCCCTGGAGAGGAACACTGGCTTCTGGACACAAGCCTAGATGAGGTCTATTGGCCCTGCAGTCACTCGAGAGAAATCCCCAGCTTTCCTTCGCAACTCGAATGGAAGATTGGACTTCCCTGGGCCAACACAAGAGGCATCCTGAATTCCCCGTCGTCACTCGAGAATCCTGCTACACCTCAAGAAAAACCACGTGGTTCCCACGTCATCGCAAGATGTAGCCCTGTGCCGCTACAGCGTCTCAGGAGAAGTCCCACTTTAGGAATTGCAGTTCGAAACGGTACTTGTCACCCTTGATGCGACCCACAAAGTGCCCCGACATCCCGGTCTCCCTCGAGAGGAACACCGAAGTTTTCCGGCACCACTTCCTCTGAGCCTCTTCTACCCTCCTGATCTGGACAGGAGGGTCGACTCTTCTGCTTTGTCTGGAAGGGGTTCCCGACCTTCCGGTCGCACCTCAGGATGAGGCCGGTCTCACGACGACATTCCAGACGTGG
>NW_011428366.1:0-530 GCF_000754665.1 Bison bison bison
CGGGAACACGTATGTACCGGTGACTGACTCTTGTTGATGGAAGGCAAAAACTAACCCAATATTGTAAATTGAATATCTTCCCATTAAAATAATTAAAAAAATAGAAAGGGTTGCTTTCTGAAATTTCAGTGTTGGGAGTCCATGGTACAGCATATCTTCTGAACGTATGTAACAATGTCTGATTTGAATGAGGGCAATGTCAAATTTTGATGCCAAGGGCTGTGTTCCAATATTCTAAAATCCTACAAAACAGAACTGCTAAGTTTCCTTTAAAATATTACTTTGTACTCTCCTCCAGGGCATCTTACAGAATGTTTCAAGTGACTGGAGAGGAAACAAAAGACATCACTCACTTTTTAGCACCAATTAAAGTGGGGCAATCAATTCTGAATAAAGTTTCTAGCCCTGACAAAAATGTACCTATACCATTTCTACATGACATGCATCAAAATAATTGTTCCATGGAAAATTGCACATAAGCAACTCAAGATGAAACACTATGCCTCACAGTTACTAAACAGTGAGAATAA
>NW_011428367.1:0-534 GCF_000754665.1 Bison bison bison
TTGGGAGAAGAACCTAAACAGTTTTTATTTAAGGTATAGCATGAAGCATTGTACAATTATTAAATTTTCAAAAGAAAGTTATGACTTCCTTATAAAACTTTAATTCTTAATACAAAAAGAATGAGATGCTCTGTAAGATCATATAATACTAAATATTTAATTTCACAGTATTCAACATTTGCCCCTATTTATTCTCAACTGTTCTCTCATCAAACAATGAACAAACTTCTCACCTGGCTAAAAGTCCCTGAAGCATGAGGTTTGCCATTTCAGCTGGAGATACATCAATAAAGCGAAGGAAAGAGAAACAGCTTTCTTCATTAACACCTGGAATATCAAAGAACAAAGTGAAACCCAACAGAAAACCAAGAGACAACACTCAACTAAAGCCTGCTGAACTGCTGAATTTTGACTTAAGAATTTAAAACTATTCTAAAGGTTCCAATACAGCCACTTTGACAGAATACAGAGTGTCATATTTTGTACCACAATCACAAGTAAGAGAGGCAGACGTATGAGATATGACATATATGA
>NW_011428368.1:0-634 GCF_000754665.1 Bison bison bison
ATCCCTTGATTCAGCAGACCCTGATCACGTGACTGAGCAGGCCCTGATCACGTGGCTGAGCATGCACTGATCACGTGACTGAGCATGCACTGATGACGTGACTGAGAGGCACTGATCACGTGACTGAGAGGCACTGATCACGTGACTGAGAGGCACTGATCACGTGACTGAGCATGCACTGATCACGTGTCTGAGAGGCGCTGATCACGTGACTGAGAGGCGCTGATCACGTGACTGAGGGTGCTGATCACGTGACTGGGAGGCGCTGATCACGTGGCTATCATGCACTGATCACGTGCTTCAGGAGGCAATAATCAAAGAGCTGATCAGGCACTAATCACTTGGCTAAGAGGGCCCTATTCACGGAGAGGAGCAGGAAATCGTCAAGGAGCTGAGCAAACTGTAATGAAGTGGTTAAGCAGACTCTAAACACGTGACGCAGCAGGCTCTACACCCGTGACTGAGCAGACACAATTTGGGCAGCTCAGCAGACACAAATGGTGCAGCTCAGCAGACACCAATCATGCAGCTCAGCAGGCAATACTCATGGAGCTGAGCAGGCAGGAATCACACAGCTCAGCAGGCAAAGATCAAGGAGCTGAGCAGGCACGAATCTCGCAGCTGAGCTGGCAAA
>NW_011428369.1:0-553 GCF_000754665.1 Bison bison bison
AGAGTCAGGCCTCGTCTTGGGTTGAGGCATGGAACTCCGCTTGCCTCTCGAGGTGTCCCCGGGGAGAGAGGCCACTTGTCGAGCTGGATTTGGAACCTGGGGTTTTTCCGGTACGACGCACGGCGAGTCACTGCCCCTTCGTGTTGACTTCCTTCACAGGGTGGAGTTCGGAGAGGTGTCCGGGCATCGGGTTCTTACCAAGAGGGGACCGGGAAATCGGGGTGCTTCGCAACGTGGAAGAACCCACGAGGCCACGTCTGGAATGTCGTCGTGAGACCGGCCTCATCCTGAGGTGCGACCGGAAGGTCGGGAACCCCTTCCAGACAAAGCAGGGGAGTCGACCCTCCTGTGGAGATCAGGAGGGTAGAAGGGGCTCAGAGGAAGTGGTGCCGGAAAACCTCGGTGTTCCTCTCCAGGGAGACCGGGATGCCGGGGAACTTTGTGGGGGCGCATCAAGGGTGCCAAGTACCGTTTCGACCTCCAATTCCTCACGTGGGCCTTCTCCTGAGGAGCTGTAGCCGGAAAGGGCTTCATCTTGCGATGACGGGGGAAC
>NW_011428370.1:0-576 GCF_000754665.1 Bison bison bison
CTTTGAATCTTTATGTAGTTTTCGTGGATTTTTACTGTTAAGGCTAAGTGAACAAGGCAAGAGAGAAACCCCAGAATTGAAAAGCAATTGACGTTTTTGAAAGAAACATGTGCAGGTGAAGCTCTCTTCCTTTTCGAGAGATGGTTAAATGCAAAATCTTGATTCAACACATATGACTTTTGTGCACTTTCTTTCAAATCTCCATGAGAAAACCCTAAGGCGTCCAGGAAGAAAGGAGTAGAGGGGCAGACAAAAAGGGCAACCTTTCCCCTTGGTGCCATCTCAACCAGCTGCTTAGTTCCTTCATCTCAAGGACTATCATCTGGGCTTCTCTGGTTTGTCTGATTCTTGTTTCGGGGACCGTTTCTCGTCACAAGGCTGTCAACAGTGGGGTTGGGGTGTGTGTGTGGGTGGGGGGGGAGTGGGAGCCCTTCTTTCCATTCCACATGACACCCAGTGGACAATCCAGGCCCTGCCCACTGCATTGAGTGTGCAGCAACAATATCAACGGTAATGCCGGTGAACAATGCGTATTCCTGGAATCCACTCCGTTGGCTACTGACTGTGTGTGGTGGT
>NW_011428371.1:0-681 GCF_000754665.1 Bison bison bison
AGCAAGCAATGAGTTTGGCCACCTAATAGTGTTGCATAAATTATATTTGACATATATACACCTGTGTGTATGAGTGTGTGTATAAAAAGGTGCAATGGCTTTTAACTCCTGTTAGATTTAATAGAAATGGAAAAATTAAACCCAAATGAAGAATGATTAAAAAGTCGACTCGGTTGTTGAATATATGTAAGCGGAAATACTTCAAAATATGTTTTCTTGGCTGAATGTAAAATATGAGGACTCTTTTATATCACTCACCTCTCTGCTTTTAATAAAGATCTACCAATTTTCAAATTTTTGTCCAGTTTGACAAAATAGACAGATATAGACTTATCTATACATATATATCATATATAAATATAGAAGTATATTTCATAAGAGAAAATATTGATGCCAAGCTTAGATTTCAGAATTATTTCCAACTCCAGGCTCCATCTCAACAGGAAATAGCCAAAGTTGTTGCTGATTGAAACACTCCAAGAGCTGGAAAACCTGAAAAAGAAATCAAACCTGCAACTGAGATTTTCTGTCACATTTATGATTGAGTTCTAAGTCCAACACTTTATTTCCTTTCGTGTTCTAAGCAGTCCCTTCTTAAGACTGAAAAGTATGAAAACCGAGAGAAAGAGGTAGGAGATTGTAGACCTCCTGGTGTTCAATTTCACACCAGTCAGAATGGGT
>NW_011428372.1:0-613 GCF_000754665.1 Bison bison bison
GCCTACAATGCGGGAGACCTGGGTTCAACCCCTGGGTTGGGAAGATCCCCTGGAGAAAGAAATGGCAACCCACTCCAGTACTATTGCCTGGAAAATCCCATGGACTGAGAGGCCTGGTAGGCTACAGTCCATGGGGTCGCAAAGAGTCGGAAACGACTGAGAGACTCCACTTCACTTCACTTCTGGCCATCTTTTAACTTTCCAGTTTTAGTTTTAAAAGATCTTCTGCTTCTGCTGTCTCTAGAATTAAAAGTATATATAAGTTGTAAGATGGACTGGATTTTGATGCCTACTATTCATTTAGTTTTGAACTTTATTTGTTTTTCCTGTATTTTTTTAAGTCCCCATCACTCAGCACAGTGGAAGATTAGAATATCTTTTGTAATCAGTGGATGAGTAGACGGCTTTAAAAAATGAGATAATGTAGCAAAGTGATACCTAGAGATTTGTAAGAATCTAGGCCCTATGAATTAAATATGCTGCTGCTAAATCGCTTCAGTCATTTCCAACTATGTGCGACCCCATAGACGGCAGCCTACCAGGCTCCTCCGCCCATGGGATTTTCCAGGCAAGAGTACTGGAGTGGGTTGCCATTGCCTTCTCCGATGAATTA
>NW_011428373.1:0-563 GCF_000754665.1 Bison bison bison
AGCTCCAATACCTTGGCCACCTGATGTGAAGAACTGACTCCTTAGAAAAGACCCTGATGCTGGGAAAGATTGAAGGCAGGAGGAGAAGGAGATGACAGAGGATGAGGTGGTTGGATGGTATCACCAACTCAATGGATATGAGTTTGAGCAAGCTCTGGGTGTTGGTGATAGGGAAGCCTGGTGTGCCGCAGTCCATGGGATCACAGAGAGTCAGGCATGACTGAGTGACTGAACTGAACTAAACCAAATTCAAAGGTGGAAGAAGTGTTTTAATAATATCTTTGCACGGTCACATACATGAAGGCAAACCATTCAATATCACAGTAATCCAGGTCTATGCCGGATCAGTAATGCTGAAGAAGCTGAAGTTGCCATTCTATGAAGACCTACATGACCTTTTAGAACTATCACCTAAAAAAGAGGTCCTTTTGATTATAAGGGACTGGAATGCAAAAGTAGGAAGTCAAGAGATACCTGGAGTAACAGCCAAATTTGGCCATGGAGTACAAAATGAGGTAAGGCAAAGGCTAATAGAGTTTTGCCAAGAGAATGCACTGGTCATA
>NW_011428374.1:0-660 GCF_000754665.1 Bison bison bison
AAATTGTCTGATGATTACACAGATCTTACTAGCTATAGTAAAGACTAATATCAGAAAATCGAATTGCCTTTTATTCATTCTACATTAGACAGGTGGGTCCTTTTATAGTTTATCAGTTCCTAGAATCTTTTCTAAAATTAATAACTTGATTTTCTTGGTGAGTATCCTAGGGGGAAGCTGACCTTTATTCGCCATTTCCACATGGCAAGAATCTCCTCTGTGAGTTACAGTTGACAGACTGTTTTCAGCTTTTCTTTATCTCCTGTTATTTCTCCTCTTCAGATTTGAGAGACTTTTGTGTATCTTTCTTGGCCTAAAAACGCACAGATACACTGCCCAGCCATGTTTTACCCCTTTTTGTTATGGAATTGTTTCTACTTAAAAGAAAATTTATACAAGCATGCAATTATTCCCAAATATATCACACCGATATCCCATTTTTGCTAGATGAATAAAAACAGTGACTACCAGAACTTGTGAACAGTAAAGACTTTAAGGTCATATCTAAAACTTATGTCTTACTGCTACTCACTGAAATTCCATTTGTGCTGTTTTCTACCTCTTCGGTTTTAAAATTTGCAGTCATTACCAGTCAATGTAAAATTTCTGTACTCTTAGAAAAATTCAAAAATTCATTTATACCTTTTTTAGTAGACATTT
>NW_011428375.1:0-600 GCF_000754665.1 Bison bison bison
AGTCAAATAAATAGCCTAACTCTACACCTAAAGCAACTAGAAAAGGAAGAAATGAAGAACCCCCAGGGTTAGTAGAAGGAAAGAAATCTTAAAAATTAGAGCAGAAATAAATGACAAAAGAAAACAAAAGAGACCATAGACAAAAATACAAACAAAGACCAAAAGCTGGTTCTTTGAAAGGATAAATAAAATTGATAAACCATTAGCCAGACTCATCAAAGAAACAAAGGGAAGAAAAATACAAATACAAATAAAATTAAGAAACGAAAATGGAGAGATCACAACAGACAACACAGAAATACAAAGGATCATAAGAGACTATTATCAACAATTATATGACAATAAAATGGACAACGAGGAAGAAATGGACAAATTCTTAGAAAAGTATTTTTCCTTTCTAAGTAAGGATATTTAGCCGCATTTTCCAGTGGAAATTCAGAATTTCCATGGACTAAAGATTTTTACATGTTTTTCTGTCATATGCTTCTTCTGTCTTTTTAAAATCAAAGTGTTTATTGTTGTTTTCCTGACAAAAAGTCACTGTTTGATGATTGAATGTTGGTGGTGTGCAGAGAAGATAACAACATTTTAGGTCACAGG
>NW_011428376.1:0-593 GCF_000754665.1 Bison bison bison
GATAGCATCATGATGAGTGCCTGATCAGCCACGTGATCAGTACAAGATTGCCAAGGGATCAGTGAATGATTAGTTACGTGATCAATGTATGATTAGCCACGTGATCAGTGCATGATCAGCCAGGTGATGAGTGCATGATACGCAACGTGATGAGTGCATCATCAGCCACATGATCAGTGATGATCAGCCACGTGATCAGTGCATGATCAGCCACGTGATCAGTACATGTACAGTCACGTGACCATGGCATGCACCGTCATGTGATCAGTGCTTTACAGCTACGCAATCAGTGCATAATAGTCACGGGATCAATGCATGATCAGCCACGTGATCAGTGCATGATAGCCACGTAAACAGTGCATGAACGGGTACATGATCAGTTCTTGCGCAGTCACGTGATCACTGCATGATAGACACCTAATCGGTGCATGTATCAGCCATGTGATCAGTGCATGCACAGTCAAGTGATCAGTGTATGATCAGCTTCGTGATCAGTGCATGATCAGCCACGTGATCATTGCATGATCAGCCATGTGATCAGTGAATGTTATGTCATGTGATCAGTGCATGCACAATCACGTGATCAGTGTATG
>NW_011428377.1:0-854 GCF_000754665.1 Bison bison bison
CTCTTAGGAGTGGAGCTGCCAGGTCATATGCTCAGTCTCTCGTATTCTTGAAAAGACAAATTCCAGCAATCAGAATCCAACAACACATTAAAAAGATCATACATCATGATCAATTGGGCTTTATCCCAGGGATGCAAGGATTCTTCAATATCCTCAAATCAATCAATGTAATACACCACATTAACAAATTGAAAAATAAAACCATATGATTATCTCAAAAGATGCAGAGAAAGCCTTTGACAAAATTCAACATCCATTTATGATAAAAACTCTCCAGAAAGCAGGAATAGAAGGAACATACCTCAACATAATAAAAGCTATATAAGACAAACCCTTCAGCAAACATTATCCTCAATGGTGAAAATTGAAAGCATTTCCTCTAAAGTCAGGAACAAGACAAGGGGCCCACTTTCACCATTAATAATCAACAGAGTTTTGGAAGTTTTGGCCACAGCAATCAGAGGAGAAAAAGAAATAAAAGGAATCCAAATTGAAAAGAAGAGGTAAAACTCTCACTATTTGCAGATGACATGATCTTCTACATAGAAAACTCTAAAGACTCTACCAGAAAATTACTAGAACTAATCAATGATTACAGTAAAGTTGCAGGATATAAAATCAACACACAGAAATCCCTTGCATTCCTATACACTAATAATGAGAAAACAGAAAGAGAAATTAAGGAAACAATTCCATTTACCATTGCAACGGAAAGAATAAAATACTTAGGAATATATCTACCTAAAGAAACTAAAGACCTATATATAGAAAACTATAAAACATTGGTGAAGGAAATCAAAGAGGACACTAATAGATGGGGGAATATACCATGTTCATGGATTGGAAGAATCAAT
>NW_011428378.1:0-555 GCF_000754665.1 Bison bison bison
TTTCTTCTCTGAGTTTTAAGAATTCTTGTAAATGTTGGATGATAATCCTTTATCAGATATGCCTTTTATAAGTATTTCTTCCCAATCTGTTGGTTATCTTCTCCTCCTTTTGACATTGTCTTTTGCAGGGCAGAATTTTCTTTTAATTGGAGGATAATTATTTTACAGTGTTGTGTTGGTTTCTGCCATGCAACAAATCAAATCAGCCTTAAGTGCGTATATATATACACCCCTCCCTCCAGAGCAGAAGTTCTTAATTGTAATGAAGTACAAATTATCAATTATCTCTTTCATGGATTATACTTTGGGTGTTGTATTCAAAATATCATCACCATGTCTGTCATCTAGATTTTATTCTATGTTTTCTGGGAGTTCTATAGTTTCTTTTTTAAAGTCACCACAGATTTTTTTTAAGCTGTATTCAGAAAAGTTGATATACAAAGTTTAACATAAACATCATAATGAGTTTGCTTTTTTTCTTTGGCTGGGCTGTACAGAATGCAAGGTCTTAGTTTACCCGCCAGGTATTGAACCTGCACCCTCTCTGCAGTGGAA
>NW_011428379.1:0-872 GCF_000754665.1 Bison bison bison
TGCCAGAGAGCCGCGCGACACCTGCCCGCTGATCTGCTTGATAATCGCCATCTGAGCCGCGCTTCACCTGCCCGCTCATCTGCTTGATAATCGCCATCTGAGACGCGCTTCACCTGCCCACTCATCTACTTGATAATCGCCAGGTGAGCCGCGCGACACCTGTCCGCTCATCTGCTTGATAATCGCCAGGTGAGCCGCGTGACACCTTCCCGCTCATCTGCTTGACAATCGCCAGCTGAGCCACGCGACACCTGCTTGCTCATCTGCTTGATAATCGCCAGCTGAGCCGTGTGACACCTGCCCGCTCATCTGCCTGATAATCGCCAGTTAGCCAGGTGACACCTGTCCGCTCATCTGCCTGATAATCGCCAGCTGAGCCACATGACACCTGCCCGCTCATCTACTTGATAATCGCCAGGTGAGCCGCGCAACACCTGCCAGCTCATCTACTTGATAATCGCCAGCTGAGCCGCGCGACACCTGCCCGCTCATCTACTTGATAATCGCCAGCTTAGCCAGGTGACACCTGTCCGCTCATCTGCCTGATAATCGCCAGCTGAGCCAAACGACACCTGCCCGCTCATCTACTTGATAATCGCCAGCTGAGCCACACAACACCTGCCCGCTCATCTACTTGATAATCGCCAGCTGAGCCTCGCGACACCTGCCCGCTCATCTGCTTGACAATCGCCAGCTGAGACTTGCGAGACCTGCACGCTCATCTGCTTGATAATCGCCAGCTGAGCCTCGCGACTCCTGCCTGCTCATCTGACTGATAATTGCCAGATGAGCCGCGCTACATCTGCCCGCTCATCTGCTTGATAATCGCCAGCTGAGCCTCGCGACACCTGCTCGCTCATCTGCCTGATATC
>NW_011428380.1:0-569 GCF_000754665.1 Bison bison bison
ATCTTTTCCAACACAAGTTATTTTACTTGCCTTTAAGTACAAAATGCACAGATAATATAGCTTCCTTTGAATGTTTGAATTTTTTGTTTGATAAAGATTACAAAAGTAGAAGATAGAGATGAAATGGAGCATTAAGCCAAAGATGTTTCTCTAATATTCATTGGATTCCTTACCACTGTTTTCTTTTAGAGTAGGAAAGATTATCTAATCACTCTGGCAATTTGGTTTGATTTTGTGGAGATTTTTCATGACCAGTAAGGAATTAGAATATTGTGGAAGTTCCAGTTGTTTCATAATTTGTGCCAAGATCAGACATTTTGGGGACCGCTCACCAAGTCCCTGAATACGATCTCTCCTCTTTGACACTTGCTTTAGTTGCTGGAACAATAAGCATTGTAACTTTTTTGGAAGTAAACAGCTGGTCACTGAAAATAGATCTGCATCCTCACTGTACATGTCGTTGGTCTCCTTTGGAGCAGAGGGTGCCCTCAGTGAATTTGGGCCATCTGATTGACATGAAGCTGGCTTTAGTCTCCCTGGTGCTTGGGCACACCCAACTCAAGGTTCAG
>NW_011428381.1:0-661 GCF_000754665.1 Bison bison bison
AAATGGTTAGATGGCATCACCGACTCTATAGACATGAGTTTGGGTAAATTCCTGGGGTTGGTGATAGACAGGGAGGCCTGGTGTACTGAGGTCCGTGGGGTCGCAAAGAGTCAGAAATGACTGAGCGACTGACTGAACTGAACTGCCAATAAACTGGTTCAGTTTATTTATTGAATAAAGTCATTCAGTAAATTAGCATATAAATTACATTTTACGTATACAAATCTAAAATAGACAAAGGAGAGCAACAGCCGATTCACTGTCATAAGAGAAGAATATGTGAAAAAATGTTCAAATTTTCTGTAATCAGAGAAATTCAAATTAAAACAATAATAAGGTAAAATTTTCTACCCATGAAAATAGCAAAAATTAAAAGATGAGTAATACCAAGTGTTGGTGAGGATGCAGAGAGATTAAAAACTCTCATGTACAGCTGGTGTGAATACATTCGATCCAGCCATTTTGGAAAGCAATCAGGGAGTTATTTTTTTTTTTAAACTTTACAATATTGTATTAGTTTTGCCAAATATCGAAATGAATCCGCCACAGGTATACATGTGTTCCCCATCCTGAACCCTCCTCCCTCCTCCCTCCCCAATACCATCCCTCTGGGTCATCCCAGTGCACCAGCCCCAAGCATCCAGTATCGTGCATCGAAACC
>NW_011428382.1:0-654 GCF_000754665.1 Bison bison bison
TTTTTTTTTTAATCTTCTTAAAGAACTGTCTTTTCCTTTCGCTGATTTTTGTAACAGTTTCCTTTCTTTTTCACTTATTTCTTCCCTAATTTTTATGATTTCTTTCCTTCTGCTAACCCTGGGGTTCTTCATTTCTTCTTTTTCTCATTGCTTTAGCTGGGACGTTAGGTCATTTATTTGAGGTTTCTCTTGTTTCTTCAGATAAGCGTGTATTTTTATGAATCTTCCCCTTAGCGCTGCTTTCTGAATCCCATTGGTTTTCATTTCATTTTCATTCATATCGTGTTTTCATTTTTGTTTGTATCTATGTATATTTTCATTTCTTTTCTGATTTCTTCTGTTATATGTTGGTTATTCAGAAGTGTGTTGTTCAGCCTCCATATGCTTGTATTTTTAATAGTTTTATTTTTCCTGCTATTGTAGGTTGTTTAGTCGCTCAGTTGTTTCCGGCTCTTGTGGCCCCATGGACTGTAGCCTGCCAAACTCCTCTGTCTGTGGAACTCTCCAGGCCAGAATACTGGAGTTGGTTGCCATTTCCTTCTCCAGAGAATCTTCCCAACCCAGGAATCGAACCTGGGTCTCCTGCATTGCAGGCAGATCTTGCTGACTGAGCTACAACATCTAATCTTACTGCTATTGTGATCAGAAATGATG
>NW_011428383.1:0-553 GCF_000754665.1 Bison bison bison
TTCTTTGCTTCCACTCGAGATGGATGCCTGTCTCCCCGGGTGTGTCTGGAATGCAACCCCGAGATCCCTTTCACCCCTGGAGAGGAACACTGGCTTCTGGACACAAGCCTAGATGAGGTCTATTGGCCCTGCAGTCACTCGAGAGCAATCCCCAGCTTTTCTTGGCAACTCGAATGGAAGATTGGACTTCCCTGGGCCAACACAAGAGGCATCCTGAATTCCCCGTCGTAACTCGAGAATCCTGCCGCAACTCGAGAAAATACACGTGGTTCCCCGTCATCGCAAGGTGAAGCCCTTTCCCGCTACAGTGTCTCAGGAGAAGTCCCACGTTAGGTATTGGAGGTCCAAACGGTACTTGGCACCCTTGATGCGACCCACAAAGTTCCCCGACATCCCGATCTCCCTCGAGAGGAACACCGAAGTTTTCCGGCACCACTTTCTCTGAGCCCCTTCTACCCTCCTGATCTGGACAGGAGGGTCGACTCCCCTGCTTTGTCTGGAAGGGGTTCCCGACCTTCCGGTCACACCTCAGGATGAGGCCGGTCTCACGACG
>NW_011428384.1:0-556 GCF_000754665.1 Bison bison bison
GACGAAAGTGAAAGAGGAGAGTGAAAAAGTTAGGCTTAAAGCTCAACATTCAGAAAACTAAGATCATGGCATCTGGTCCCATCACCTCATGACAAATAGATGGGGAAACAGTGCAAACAGTGGCTGACTTTATTTTTCTGGGCTCCAAAATCACTGCAGATGGTGACTGCAGCCCTGAAATTAAAAGACGCTTACTCCTTAGAAGGAAGGTTATGACCAACCTAGACAGCATATTAAAAACCAGAGACGTTACTTTGCCAACAAAGGTCTGTCTAGTCAAGGCTATGGTTTTTCCAGTGGTCATGTATGGATGTGAGAGTTGGACTATAAAGAAAGCTGAGCACCAAAGAATTGATGCTTTTGAACTGTGGTGTTGGAGAAGACTCTCAGGAGTCCCTTGGACTTCAAGGAGATCCACCCAGTCCATCCTAAAGGAGATCAGTCCTGGGTGTTCATTGGAGGGATTGATGCTGAAGCTGAAACTCCAACACTTTGGCCACCTGATGCGGAGAGCTGACTTATTGGAAAAGACCCTGATGCTGGGAAAGTTGAGGGC
>NW_011428385.1:0-560 GCF_000754665.1 Bison bison bison
AGTGGGTTGCCATGTCCTCCTCCAATGCATGAAAGTGAAATGTGAAAGTGAAGTCGCTCAGTCGTGCCCGACTCTGAGCGACCCCATGGACGGCAGCCTACCAGGCTCTTCCGTCCATGAGATTTTCCAGGCAAGAGTACTGGAGTGGGGTGCCATTGCCTTCTCCCATATCTATTCACAAGCCTGCCTAAATCATTGACTTCTAGCCACCTTTGGGATGCCAATGACCACCTACCCTTACCAGGCCACAGAGGAGAGAAAACACTTACCACAGGAGGTCCGGGTAAGGAACAAGGAACTAACAAGCTCCCACCAACCAGGATTCTGCAGAGGTCAACAAGAGGTCAGCAAGAGATGGGAGACTGCAGTCCAGAGGTCCTAGCAACTTCCAGCGAGCAGCAAAGACCCAGCATAGTCAAAACGATTCAATGTTACCCAAACAATAAATACAACGGACAGAAGTTCTTGGAACACATGACTGAGGTTAGGGGTAAGGCAGTACATGTATGTGCCAGGATACTCTTAAAGTATACTCTTAACATAGACGAGGAGAACAAGGT
>NW_011428386.1:0-662 GCF_000754665.1 Bison bison bison
GGAGACTATTATACAGAGTGAAGTAAGCCAGAAGGAAAACATAAATACAGTATACTAACGCATGTATATGGAATTTAGAAAGATGGTAACGATAACCCTGTATACGAGATAGCAAAAGAGACACTGATGTATAGAACAGTCTTACACTACTGTAAGTTTGTACAGATCATATTCCTAAGATGTGTCTTTGTTTAAGAAAGTCTTGATTACATAAATCATATTTAGAAAAATATTTAGTTAACAGTTTATATCTGAACACTGTTTATATGTTATGAAAATAGCTTAATTACAAAGGCTGATGTATGTTTATTTCTGTTTTTTAAATGACCTACAGTACTTGGTAGGTGTACTAAAATTGTTTGGGGTAGTGGGGTTTAGAGACTTCTAATAGATGTATAGTTAATTTGGTAATTCTCTCGCATGAGGTATAAGCTTCCATATGCTGGTTATTTAATAGTATTTGCTACATAAGTAAAACAATGGTTTACCTAGATAGTTTGATATGTATGGGCATTACTCCTAGTAGTATTTGTTTGTTGTCTTTTGTTTGCTTTGCCCTTCCGTGCAGGCTGAGACCTAATCACCTGCAAGTACAGTAAAATAATTTACCTATTTTTGCAGACCCTATTCATAGGATAAAAAAAATTAAGATTGCCTTTTAC
>NW_011428387.1:0-615 GCF_000754665.1 Bison bison bison
AAAGACAATCATTGTAATGGAGTACATTTTGAGAAAAAGTTGTTTGGTTCTTATTCTTAACATTGCACCTCAGGCCAGTGAAAACTTGACCCTAGACCAGCACAGGCCCTGGACTGGCCTTTAGAACCCCTGTTCTAGCCAAGGATTTAAGGAATTGGTGGCCTCTTCATTTTCCAAGTTCAAATGTCTGTAAAAATCAATTTGCTTTAAGGACACCTTTATTCTCCCAGTGTGCAGTGAGACACCATGCATAGACCTGTGCTCCACTCATGGCCGCAGTGACGCGGCAAGTCACTTTAAAGCAGAGCCATCTCTCTCTTTTTAAAAAATTGTATTGAAATAAAGTACATTTACAGTGTTGTATTTAATTTCTGCTGTAGAGCAAAATGACTCAATTATACATACATATATACATAATTTTTAAGCATTTTTGAAGTGGACTATTTTTAAAGTTTTATTGAATTTGTTGCAATATTGTTTCTATTGTCTATGTTTTGGTTTTATTTCATTTTATTTTTGGCTTTTGAGGCATGTGGGATCTTAGTTCCCCGGACAGGAATCGAGTCCATACCCTCTGCATGGGAAGGTGACGTCCTAACCACTGGACCAGCAGAG
>NW_011428388.1:0-548 GCF_000754665.1 Bison bison bison
ATGGAAGATTGGACTTCCCTGGGCCAACACAAGAGGCATCCTGAATTCCCCGTCGTAATTCGAGAATCCTGCTACACCTCGAGAAAAACCACGTGGTTCCCCGTCCATCGCAAGAATGTAGCCCTCGTGCCGCTACAGCGTCTCAGGAGAAGTCCCACCTTTAGGTAATTGGTAGTTCGAAACGGTAACTTGTCACCCTTCGATGCGACCCACCAAAGTAGCCCCGACCATCCCGGTCTCCCTCCGAGAGGAACACCGAAGTTTTCCGGTCACCACATCCTCTGAGCCTCTTCTACCCTCCTGATCTGGACAGGAGGGTCGACTCCTCTGCTTTGTCTGGAAGGTTTTCCCGTACCTTCCGGTCGCACCTCAGGATGAGGCCGGTCTCACGACGACATTCCAGACGTGGCCTCGTGGGTGGTTCCACATTCCGAAGGACCCCGATTTCCCGGTCCCCTCTTGATAAGAACCCGATGCCCGGACACCTCTTCGAACTCCACCCTGTGAATGAAGTCAACACGAAGGGGGCAGTGACTCGCCCGTGCATC
>NW_011428389.1:0-698 GCF_000754665.1 Bison bison bison
GTGCCCGACTCTGAGCGACCCCATGGACTGCAGCCTACCAGGCTCTTCCGTCCATGAGATTTTCCAGGCAAGAGTACTGGAGTGGGGTGCCATTGCCTTCTCCCATATCTATTCACAAGCCTGCCTAAATCATTGACTTCTAGCCACCTTTGGGATGCCAATGACCACCCACACTTACCAGGCCGCAGAGGAGAGAAAACACTTACCACAGGAGGTCCGGGTAAGGAACAAGGAACTAACAAGCTCCCACCAACCAGGATTCTGCAGAGGTCAACAAGAGGTCAGCAAGAGATGGGAGACTGCAGTCCAGAGGTCCTAGCAACTTCCAGCGAGCAGCAAAGACCCAGCATAGTCAAAACGAATTCAATGTTACCAAAAACAAATAAATCAACGGACAGAAGTTCTTTGAACACATGACTGAGGTTAAGGGTGAGGCAGTACATGTATGTGCCAGGATACTCTTAAAGTATACTCTTCGACATAGATGAGGAGACAAGTAGGAGGAAAACTACTGTTGGTTCAGGTCGATTCTGAGCCTTTGGGGAACCGACCTGAAAGCCAGAGTCTAGCCGAAATACACAGCTTTGAACATCGCTGAAGACCAACATTTCCTAAGGAAAAAACGCATTTAGCTTAGACTCAAGGTTTGTCTGGGAAATTCTTACACATCAGGAGATGGCTCCGAGGTGGATTTCTAC
>NW_011428390.1:0-512 GCF_000754665.1 Bison bison bison
GTCTAACCAAATTCAATAGTACTTGTTAGGTTAATACATCCCTTCTCTACTGGATCTTTCTATTGTCCTTATGAAGCTGGTGCTAAGTTTTTAAATTCAATCTCTACTTTGTTTCATTACTGTGCTTGTAAGTTTTTCTTTTAAATGCTACATACTTTTACTTCCGTATTAGTTGCTCAGTTGTGTCTGACTCTTTGCGACCCCAAGGAATGTAGCCCACCAGGCTCCTCTGTCCATGGAATTCTCCAGGCAAGAGTACTGGAGTGGGTTGCCATTCCCTTCTCCAGGGGATCTTCGCTACCCAGGGATTGAACCCAGGTCTTCTGCATTGTAGGCAGATTCTTTACTGTCTGAGACACCAGGGAAGCCCCAAAATCTTGTTAAGATGA
The DNA here is from genome assembly GCF_000754665.1 of Bison bison bison. Classification (NCBI taxonomy): domain Eukaryota; kingdom Metazoa; phylum Chordata; class Mammalia; order Artiodactyla; family Bovidae; genus Bison; species Bison bison. Next base: position 390 of record NW_011428390.1, read on the forward strand.
TGAGCTGCTCCATTCAAGGCAGTGCAATGGAACACGCAGGAAATTGTTAGTTGTTCAGTCGTGTCCAACTCTTTGCGACCCCCTGGCTGAGCCATCCAGGCTCCTCTGTCCATGGGATTCTCC
>NW_011428391.1:0-514 GCF_000754665.1 Bison bison bison
TGCGATTTATGGGGTTGCAGAATCGGACATGACTGAGAGACTTAACTGAACTGAACTGAAAATTGTAAAAGTAAAAACAAAATGTAAGTGAGGTAAATACGGCAAATTGAGGCAAAAAGTAGAAATATTGGATGGAGAAGGTTAGAGGATGAAATTGGATGCTTAAAATGTAACAAGCAAAATTGTAACTGCAGGGCCTAACGAGGTCAAAATGACTTCCACATTGTTACCCTGCATTATTTTCATTTTAGCAAATCACAGAATAGTTTTACATGCAAAATATTCTAAGATCCCATGGGATCCAGAACAACGTTATGTATAGCAAAGCATTCTGACTTAAAATGTCACTAGACTGAAATCATTCAACTACAAAATAACTTCCAACCTTAAGCCTAAAAACAAATATCAGAGAACTCTGTGCAGTTCGTAGGTTTCCTTCTGTGAGTCCTTTGGTTTTATTTTCCTTTCATAATTGTGTTTTGAGTATATAAGACTGAGACTGTGCTTGTGTGTG
>NW_011428392.1:0-765 GCF_000754665.1 Bison bison bison
GGAATCTTCAAAATCAATAGTTAAGAACATGACTATTAACCAATTCTAAAACATCAAAAGATAGAAATTTTCACCAAGAAATAACAATGAAAAATTCCCACTTCACCAGAAGGTAAAATGTAGTAGCCAGATATAACTATTTTAAATGCTATTTTTACCTAACAACAGCCTCAAAATACATAAAACAAAAATTGTCAAACAATTCAACAATTAATAGTTTAAGATTTCAACACTTCTCTTACAGTAGTTGATGCTAGTAGAGACAATTACTAAAGACACAGAAGACTTGAACAACACAGTGTATTTGATCTAACCAGCATATGTACTCTACAAAACAGTAGCAAAATACACATTTTTCTCAAATGCACATGGAACTTCTTCAGGAAAGACCATATGTTAGGTGAAAAAAAAGATTCAATAAATTCAAATAAAGTATGTTGTCTGATCATAATAGGATAAAATTACAGATTAATAACAGAAGGAAATCTAGGAACCCCAAAATGTTTAGAGATTAAATAACACATTTCTAAAGACACATGGGTCAAAGGAGATACTGCAGGGAAATTTGATGTTGTCCTGAAACAAATGAAAATAAAAGATGATATGAAAATCCATGTGTGGGGTGCAATTAAAGCAGTGCTTAAAGGATATTTATGACCCAGAAAGTTCTAACATCAGTAAGATAAGCTTCCATCTTAAGCTAACAAGTAAGACCAATCAGACCCAAAATAAGTAGGAAGAAGGATATAATAAAGATCAGAGTAG
>NW_011428393.1:0-791 GCF_000754665.1 Bison bison bison
GTGCCTTTTCACAAATGATTTTCACAAAGATGTTGAAGTGAAGTGAAGTGACTCAGTCGTGTCTGACTCTTTGCGACCCCAAGGACTGTAGCCTACCAGGCTCCTCTGTCCATGGGCTTTTCCAGGCAAGAGGACTGGAGTGGGTTTCCTTCTCCAGATCACAGAGATGTTAGGTGACTTAATTTCAAAGTCTGAAAGCTACTACGTGAAAGAGGCAAAAGTTAAACCCAAATCAGTATATAAATCTTTATGACTTATTTCTGACAACTCTATTTGCTTTCCAAAGGAATTATACTGACTTAAAATGATACCAGAACCAAAGATAGTCCTCCTTCATTTTTCTGGTGAGAGAACTGGGTAGTTTTAACACCCAACAGGGACTACCATGCAAGGACCAAATTCCTATATTAAACCAATACCCATTTTCATATACCCACTCTAACAGTCTATACCAAATCTCTCCTTACCAGTTAGACTGTGTGTAGTCAGTGGAAGAGCAGAAATATTTTATTCAACCTCTACAATATTTTCAAGTATTTGGACTATACAATTTGCCCTCTACGTTTCAAAATCTATGAATAATCATCTTTCTACAAAATTTCCCAGATTTAGGCTAGTTTACTTGGAAGTATTAAATCTTTGAATTTTACAATAAAATGAAGATTCTAAAACAAGTAGTATTCGATCTGCTGAAAGCACTGTAACAAAGACTTAAAGACTAAAATTAAAACAACAACAACAACAACTTTAAATTCTATGTACTATGTAGCTACATTAATCTTAGAATATGA
>NW_011428394.1:0-545 GCF_000754665.1 Bison bison bison
TTTTATAGTTAGTGTTCTCTGAGTGGTTTTTGTGTTTTCTGAATTTCTTTTGTTAACTCAGAACTCTTAGCTTCCATTTACTTCCTTCTCTGACTCTGAAAGATAGGGCCTCAGAGATAGGGCCCCTTCTCGTGCTTTCCCTGTCTTCCGGAAGCAATGCCTTCCTCAGATTGCTCTTTCTCTTCCTGGACTCTTACGTGCCTCTTTCTTTGAGTAATATCAAGTGAGCAGTGGTTTAACCCAGCATGCTTAAGTCTTCTCAGTTGTTGTTGTTTATTTGTTTTTAGTCAGGGAGGAACTGACTTTCAGGGGATAGTTTTATCTGACTTCTGCCTTGGCTGTGTCCTTCTGCCCTCTGCCCTTTTCTGTTCATTCTATATTGCACTCTCAACTCCAGTGTGAACTCTGCTGCTGACACTTATGGTTTAGAATGTTTATTTTGCTATTTCACATATTGAAGTTTTTAGAATTCTCTGTCTCCTGATGACTTTGCAGGCTTGGGTTTGGTGATTATATTTTTCTCCTTCTTTGTCAGAGTGACTTTT
>NW_011428395.1:0-678 GCF_000754665.1 Bison bison bison
CTCACTCTTTGGGACCCCGTGGCCTGCAGGACGCCGGGCTTCCGTGTCCATCACCAACTCCAGGGGCTTGCTCAAACTCATGTCCATCGAATCAGTGATGCCATCCAACCATCTTAGCCTCTGTCGTCCCCTTCTCCTCTGCCTTCAATCAAGACTCTCATAGGCAGATATTTTCGAGTGTAATTAGTGTTCATAGTTTCTCTAAAAGCTCATATCACATTTAATTTTTCGTTTTGTTCCTGTTCTTTCGAGGTACTTTCTTGTTGACAAGCTTGTGACAGATATAACGATATAGCAATTTTTACCTTAGAACAAACCGAGGCACTATGAACATTTTGTGCTTTAATGTTGATGACTCTTAGACATGTCTACAGCAGAGGAGCAGAAACAAAACTACTAGATATTTCATATTGACTAGTTCCCAGTTCACGGGACTCTGACATTCCCTGAGGTCAATGTTTTCTTGTATTGGAAACAGTTTGGTTTGCAAGGGCTGCCTTGTCTTGAGACCACTGAAATAAGAACTCAGAACTTGAGCAGTATTATCAAAAATCACAAGGCTCACACTGACACAGACATCAATCCAGACAGACAAGACAAGACATCTTCCAGTTTTCCGCCTGAGATGGAAAAGATTTCTTTGAGCCGTTTTTTCTGGGGAGTGGGGGGTGGGGCTGG
>NW_011428396.1:0-526 GCF_000754665.1 Bison bison bison
AGCAATTTTTACCTTAGAACAAACCGAGGCACTATGAACATTTTGTGCTTAATGTTGATGACTCTTAGACATGTCTACAGTAGAGGAGCAAAAACAAAACTACTAGATATTTCATATTGACTAGTTCCCAGTTCACGGGACTCTGACATTCCCTGAGGTCAAAGTTTTCTTGTATTGGAAGCAGTTTGGTTTGCCAGGGCTGCCTTGTCTTGAGACCATTGAAATAAGAACTCAGAACTTGAGCACTATTATCAAAAATCACAAGGCTCACACTGACACAGACATCAATCCAGACAGACAAGACAAGACATCTTCCAGTTTTCCGCCTGAGATGGAAAAGATTTCTTTGAGCCGTTTTTTCTGGGGAGTGGGGGGTGGGGCGTGGCGGGCCAGGCAGGCTTTGGGTAAGGGAGCTCCTGGTTTGGAATTGCATATGAAAAGAAACCAGCTTTCCGGGTTCCAAGGAATCAAGTTTCCTTGCAAACCAACTTTGTCCGGTTCTAGAGAATATCATGGCCCTCCTAGG
>NW_011428397.1:0-640 GCF_000754665.1 Bison bison bison
AGCAAGAGAGTTCCAGAAATACATCTATTTCTGCTTTATTGACTGTGCCAAAGCCTTTGACTGTGTGGATCACAATAAACTGTGGAAAATTTTGAAAGAGATGGGAATACCAGACCATCTGACCTGCCTCTTGAGAAACTATATGCAGGTCAGGAAGCAACAGTTAGAACTGGACATGGAACAACAGACTGGTTCCAAATAGGAAAAGGAGTATGACAAGGCTGTATATTGTCACCCTGCTTATTTAACTTGTATGCAGAGTACATCATGAGAAACACTAGGGACTGGAAGAAGCACAAGCTGGAATCAAGATTAGCCGGGAGAAATATCAGTAACCTCAGATATAGCAGATGACACACCCTATGGCAGAAAGTGAAGAGGAACTAAAAAGACCTCTTGATGAAAGTGAAAGAGGAGAGTGAAAAAGTTAGGCTTAAAATTCAACATTCAGAAAACTAAGATCACGGCATCTGGTCCAATCACTTCATGACAAACAGATGGGGAAACAGTGTCAGACTTTATTTCTCTGGGCTCCAAAATCACTGCAGATGGTGAATGCAGCCATAAAATTAAAAGGCACTTACTCCTTGGAAGGAAAGTTATGAGCAACCTAGATAGTGTATTGAAAAGCAGAGATATT
>NW_011428398.1:0-533 GCF_000754665.1 Bison bison bison
GAAGTGGTGCCAGAAAACTTCGGTGTCCATCTCCAGGAAGACCGGGATGCCGGGGAACTTTGTGGGGGCGCATCAAGGGTGCCAAGTACCGTTTCGACCTCCAATTCCTCACGTGGGACTTCTCCTGAGACGCTGTAGCGGGAAAGGGCTTCATCTTGCGATGACGGGGGAACCACGTGGTTTTTCTCGAGTTGCGGCGGGATTCTCGAGTTACGACGGGGAATTCAGGATGCCTCTTGTGTTGGACCAGGGAAGTCCAATCTGCCATTCGAGTTGCGGAGGAAAGCTGGGGATTGCTCTCGAGTGACTGCAGGGCCAATAGACCTCATCTAGGCTTGTGTCCAGAAGCCAATGTTCCTCTCCAGGGGCGACCGGGATCTCGGGGTTGCATTCCAGACGCACCCGGGGAGACAGGCATTCATCTCGAGTGGAAGCAAAGAACCCCGCTCTGCTCTCGAGTCGCGACGGGTATCTCTTGGAGCTCACTGGGTGGACTAAAGGGAGTCAAGCCTCCTGAGGCGTATGGAGGGAGG
>NW_011428399.1:0-511 GCF_000754665.1 Bison bison bison
GTTACCAGCCGTGATTCAAGCAGCCAGGAACGCTGGGCCCAGAGGTGCAGCAGTTGGGGCTGGCGGGGTGTGGACGGGAGAAGGCGGGGGGCGGGGGAGGGTGGCCTCGGCGTGCCCCCTCCGGAACCGACGGGAAGGGAGGCATGCCTGCCTCGTCTGTTGCCGCTCCGTGTAGCACTAATTACAGGGACGGTCCCACGAGTGGGGTTCGATTGCTGAGCCCACTCAATACAGGATCTGTCACGGAAGAAAATAGTTGCATTTTGTTTCAAAGACCTTTCCTTGATCTCATCTTGCAAGGAAGAAATAAAAATAAAAAGAGAATCACATAACAGAACAAGCAAACCGAAGGTGGCCAGAGAATGAGTTTACGAAGACCCTGGGACGTGCCACCTCCTGGGGTGACTGGGCCCCCAGTTGCCTTGCCAGGTGTTTGTGCTGCTGAGAGGCAGCCCTGGCTGGACCCCAGGCTGTCCCAGAACACAGTCTCCCCCTCCTTCTTGCTTTCCTG
>NW_011428400.1:0-622 GCF_000754665.1 Bison bison bison
AATAGACCTCTTCTAGGCTTGTGTCCAGAAGCCAATGTTCTCCCCAGGGGCGACAGGGATCTCGGGGTTGCATTCCAGACGCACCAGGGGAGACAGGCATTCATCTCGAGTGGAAGCAAAGAACCCCGCTCTGCTCTCGAGTCGCGACGGGTATCTCTTGGAGCTCACTGGGTGGACTAAAGGGAGTCAAGCCTCCTGAGGCTTTTGGAGAGAGGCCGCGGGATTGTTCTCTAGGCCATGCAGGAGACGAAGGCCCTCATCTCGCGATGACGGGGGAGTCTCGGGGCTGTTCTCGAGCGGGGGCCCCAGTGTGCGCTTTCTCACCGGGTACGACGGCGAGGTCAGTGAACCTCTCGTGTGGCGCCAGGAAGTCTGGTCTCCATGCGAGTGGCGAGGGGAAGCGCGTCTTTGCTCTCGAGTCATGGTAGGGGAATCTGGCCTCGAGACGTGTTGAAGAAGGTCTCTCGAGATCTTTCTCAGGTTGAGGCAGGAGACCCTGGGTTCCCTCGACTTGTGCAGGTGACCTCAGGGGGCTTCTCCTGGTGGCTCTGAGAAGTCAGGGAAACTGGAGTTCGGAGGGGCCTCTCGGGACTCCACGGGGTTTGGTGCATTGGAAGAGGGC
>NW_011428401.1:0-582 GCF_000754665.1 Bison bison bison
ACCACGTGGTTCCCCCGTCATCGCAAGATGAAGCCCTGTCCCGGTACAGCGTCTCAGGAGAAGTCCCACGTTAGGAATTGGAGGTCGAAACGGTACTTGGCACCCTTGATGCGCCCCACCAAGTTCCGCGGCATCCCGGTCTCCCTGGAGAGGAACACCGAGGTTTTCCAGCACCACTTCCTCTGAGCCCCTTCTACCCTCCTGATCTCGACAGGAGGGTCGACTCCCCTGCTTTGTCTGGAAGGGGTTCCCGAACTTCCAGTCGCACTACAGGATGAGGCCGGGCTCACGACGACATTCCAGACGTGGCCTCGTGGGTGCTTCCACATTGCGAAGCACCCCGATTTCCCGGTCCCCTCTTGGTAAGAACCAGATGCCCGGACACCTCTCCGAACTCCACCCTGTGAATGAAGTCAACACGAAGGGTCAGTGCCTCGCCCGTGCATCGTCCGGAAAAAACCCCCAGGTTCCAAATACAGCTCGACAAGTGGCCTCTCTCCCCGGGGACACCTCGAGAGGCAAGCGGAGTTCCATGCCTCAACCCAAGACGAGGCCTGACTCTCCTGTCCCCAGTCTGCAGGG
>NW_011428402.1:0-632 GCF_000754665.1 Bison bison bison
AGGAAGGAGGGCGGGCTGTTCCTTGTGGGGTGTCCACAGATTGTACCTCACCCCTCACTGAGGAGCACTTAGGCCGTTTCCAAACACATGTCACTGTTAGGATGAAACAATCATCGCCCAGCTCCTACTCAATCAATTTCGTAGAATATGTTTCTAGCACTGGAGTACAATCATCTGCTTTATTCATTCCATGCTCCGTTCATCCACCCAGCCAGCCAGCCATCTGTTCATCCATCCAGCACTCACTAATCAATCCATCCATCCACTCTTAATTCATCCATCCATCCAACCATCCACTCATTAACTCAGCCGATCATCTCAGACCCATTGAGAAGACAGATGCCTCCTCCACTCCTGCTCCCAGGAGGACCCCCAGCATGATTGACAGGAGCCTCGTGGGGGATGACAGGGGAGACACAGAAGGGAGATGCCTGCAGGCCCTCCTCCCTCTGAACGGTGAAGCACCCACCTGGTCCTAACGCCTCCTTGCTGGGGTGTTCAGGCCGGCCTTTTCCTTCTTGCGAAACAGCGCCTGATGGAGACTTGATGCCCTTTTCTCTGGGGCTTTGTGCAGCGAGCCCTGGCTGCTGGTGCTGCTGCTGGGGTTATTCCCGGGGCTGTCCTGAGAGCCT
>NW_011428403.1:0-777 GCF_000754665.1 Bison bison bison
TTGCTATGCATGATACTATTATATACTTTATTATTCTGTTTTTTCCATGTCTATTCACTCCCTTCTATTTCCTGCCTAGAGAGCATCCTTTAATATTTGTTTTGTAAAGCTACTTTGGTGGTGCTGAATTTTTTAACTTTTGCTTATTTGTAAAGGTACTGAGTTCTTTGAATCTGAGTGAGGTCATAGCTGGTTGGAGTAGTCTTGCTGGTAAGTTTTTCCCTTTCATAACTTTAAGTATATCATGCCACACCCTTCTGGCCTGCAGCGTTTCTTCAGAAAGATCAGCTGTTAAACTTATGGGGATTCCCTTGTTCTTTGTTGCTTTTCCCTTTCTGCTTTTAATATTTTCTCTTTTTGCTAAGTTTTTCTTAGTTTGATTAGTATATGTCTTGGCATGTTTCTCCTTTGGTTTACTCTGTGTTGGACTCTCTGTGCTTCTTGGACCTGGGTGTGGTTCCTTCAACAATATAGGGAATTTTCAGTCATTGTTTCTTCAAGGGAGAGTTTATCTTTCTCTCTTCTCCTTGAATTCCTATAATGTGAATGTTAGTATGTTTGATATTATCCACCAAATGCCTTAAACTATCCTCAATTTTTTGGCTTATTTTCTTCTTTTTGGTGCTCAGATCGGGTGATTTCCACTACTCTGTATTTCTTTGTCTTTTTTTTTAAAATATAAATGTATTTATTTTAAGTGGAGGCTAATTACTTTACAGTACGGTAGTGGTTCTGCTCTACATTGACATGAATCCGCCACGGGTGCACATGTGCTCC
>NW_011428404.1:0-647 GCF_000754665.1 Bison bison bison
TCTCGAGTGACTGCAGGGCCAATAGACATCATCTAGGCTTGTGTCCAGAAGCCAATGTTCCTCTCCAGGGGCGACAGGAATCTCGGGGCTGCATTCAAGACGCACCCGGGGAGACAGGCATTCATCTCGAGTGGAAGCAAAGAACCCCGCTCTGCTGTCGAATCGCGACGGGTATCTCTTGGAGCTCACTGGGTGGACTAAAGGGAGTCAAGGCTCCTGAGGCGTTTGGAGAAAGGTCGCGAGATTGGTCTCTAGGCCATGCAGTAGACGAAGGCCTTCATCTGGCGATGACGGGGGAGTCTCGGGGTTGTTCTGGAGCGGCGGCCCTAGTGTGCAGTTTCCCACGAGGTAAGACAGCGAGGTCAATGGGCCTCTCGTGGGGCGCCGGGGAAGTCGGGTCTCCAGGCGAATGGCGAGGGGGTTCACGTCATTGCACTCGAGTCATGGTAGGGGAATCTGGCCTCGAGACCTGTTGAAGAAGGTCTCTCGAGGTCTTTCTCGGGTTGAGGCAGGAAACCCTGGGTTCCCTCGACTTGTGCAGGTGACCTCAGGGGGCTTCTCATGGTGGCTCTGAGAAGTCAGGGAAACTGGAGGTGAGAGGGGCCTCTCGGGACTCCACTGGGTTTGGTGCATTGGAAGAGGGCCTC
>NW_011428405.1:0-548 GCF_000754665.1 Bison bison bison
AAGTTAAATAAGCAGGGTGACAATATACAGCCTTGATATACTCCTTTTCCTATTTGGAACGAGTCTGTTGTTCCATGTCCAGTTCTAATTGTTGCTTCCTGACCTGCATATAGGTTTCTCAAGAGGCAGGTCAGGTGGTCTAGTGTTCCTATCACTTTAAGAATTTTCCACAGTTTATTGTGATCCACACAGTCAAAGGCTTTGGCATAGTCAATAAAGCAGAAATAGATGTTTTTCTGGAACTCTCCTGCTTTTTCCATGATCCAGTGGATGTTGGCAATTTGATATCTGGTTCCTCTGCCTTTTCTAAAACCAGCTTGAACATCTGGAAGTTCACGGTTCATGTATTGCTGAAGCCTGGCTTGGAGAGTTTTGAGCATTACTTTACTAGCGTGTGAGATGAGTGCAATTGTGCAGTAGTTTGAACATTCTTTGGCATTGCCTTTCTTTGGGATTGGAATGAAAACTGACCTTTTCCAGTCCTATGGCCACCGCCAAGTTTCCAAACTTGCTGGCATATTGAGTGCAGCACTTTCACAGCATCATCA
>NW_011428406.1:0-539 GCF_000754665.1 Bison bison bison
TTCCAGACGTGGCCTCGTGGGTGCTTCCACATTGCGAAGCACCCCGATTTCCCGGTCCCCTCTTGGTAAGAACCCGATGCCCGGACACCTCTCCGAACTCCACCCTGTGAATGAAGTCAACACGAAGGGGCAGTGACTCGCCCGGGCATCGTCCGGAAAAGACCCCCAGGTTCCAAATACCGCTAGACAAGTGGTCTCTCTTCCCGGGGACACCTCGAGAGGCAAGCGGAGTTCCATGCCTCAACCCAAGACGAGGCCTGACTCTCCTGTCCCCAGTCTGCAGGGACCCTGCGATCGGAGTCTGAAATCACAGGAACCCTGAGGTTCCTGCCTCAACTGGAGATGAGGCCCTCTTCCAATGCACCAAACCCCGTGGAGTCCCGAGAGGCCCACCCCCCCACCTCCAGTTTCCCTGACTTCTCAGAGCCACCATGAGAAGCCCCCTGAGGTCACCTGCACAAGTCGAGGGAAGCCAGGGTTTCCTGCCTCAACCCGAGAAAGACCTCGAGAGACCTTCTTCAACACGTCTCGAGGCCAGG
>NW_011428407.1:0-762 GCF_000754665.1 Bison bison bison
GTCTGCAGGGACCCTGCGATCGGAGTCTGAAATCAGAGGAACCCTGAGGTTCCTGCCTCAACTGGAGATGAGGCCCTCTTCCAATGCACCACACCCCGTGGAGTCCCGAGACGCCCCCCTCCCGCCCTCCACGTTCCCTCGACTTCTCAGAGCCACCATGGGAAGGCCCCACTGAGGGTCACCTCGCACAAGTACGAGGGGAAAGGCCAGGAGTTTCCTTGCCTCAACCCGACGAAAGACCTCGAGAGACCTTCTTCAACACGTCTCGAGGCCAGGTTCCCCTACCCATGACTCGAGAGCAATGACGCGCTCCCCCTCCGCCACTCGCATGGAGACCCGACTTCCCTGGCGCCCCACGAGAGGCTCACTGACCTCGCCGTCGTACCTCGTGAGAAACCGCACCCTGGGGGCCGCCGTTCGAGAACCACCCCGACGACTCCCCCGTCATCGCGGAGATGAGGGCCTTCGTCTCCTGCATGGCCTAGAGGCCAACCTCGCGACCTCTCTCCAAACGCCTCAGGAGGCTTGACTCCCTTTAGTCCACCCAGGGAGCTCCAAGAGATACCCGTCGTGACTCGAGAGCAGAGCGGGGTTCTTTGCTTCCACTCGAGATGAATGCCTGTCTCCCCGGGTGCGTCTGGAATGCAACCCCGAGATCCCGGTCGCCCCTGGAGAGGAACATTGGCTTCTGGACACAAGCCCAGATGAGGTCTGTTGGCCCTGCAGTCACTCGAGAGCAATCCCCAGCTTTCCTTCGCAACT
>NW_011428408.1:0-656 GCF_000754665.1 Bison bison bison
CCATACGCCGGATGGCTCAAACAACAAAAATGTATTTCCTTGCATTTCTGGAGACTACCAGTACAAGTTTGAGATGTGGGCAGGATTGGTTTCTCCTGAGGCCTCTTTCTTTGGTCTGTAGACAGCATTTTGTTTTTGTGTCTGCATGTTGTCATTTCTCTGTGTGTGTGTCCAAATTTCCTCTTCTTACAGGACAGCAGCCAGATGAAATGAGGGTCCACTCTAATGGACTTAGACTTTAAGTCCACTTTAACTTACCTCTTTAAAGACAGTTTCTCTACATAGTCACATTCTAAGGTACCAGAGATTAAGACTTCAACGTCCAACTTTGGGGGGTGGGGAGGATGCAATTCCGTTCATAACACTTAGCAGACTTTTAAAGTTCCCACACAGTTTTTAATTCATAGGATTTTCTCTGTCAGGATGGATGTGAGAATAGTGTTTTAATGGGACAGTGAAACCAGCAGGACCTCCTGGGGCTCCTGGACATGAAAGTGTTTCTTTGTCCCCCTGTTTCTCGTTTGTAGGGAATAGCCTTCACCCTCCATGACCTATCCTGAGTTCCAAAGGGCAGGTTCAAATAGTTGTTGATCAGGGAAGGGTGGGGATCCAGAGACAAAGGAGGAGTAGCCAAGAAACAACATACAGCCTTGGGG
>NW_011428409.1:0-679 GCF_000754665.1 Bison bison bison
GAAGGAAATCTTGGGTCACCATCAGAAATGGCTGAATACCAAACCCACTGTTCTCATGCAGGGCCCACTGCACTGGTATTACTTCCTGTTTTCTTGCTGAAGATTCACTTTACTTTCCTGTGAGATATTAATGTGGTAAGGTAGTATTTAGACATTATGTTACAAAGCTCCTCCTCCACATAGTGTATTAATTAATTCTTGTAACAGCCCTGTGAAGTAGTCAGAGAGAAGACAATCATTTCCCTTTGTGATGAGGATGAAGCTGTCTCAGAGAAGTTCTTACTACAACTGAGAAAGTGGTGGTTCTGGAATCCAGACTCTAATGCTTCTGATTCCAAACCTCTTATGCTTCTATCACAGAGTCAAGATTACCTCAGCAATAAAGTGTGAATGATCTTTTTTTTTTTTCTTGCTGCACCAGACAACATGTAGGATCTTAGTTCCCCGACCAGGGATCGAACCCACACTCATTGAATTGCAAGCACAGAGTCTTAACCACTGGACTGCCAGGTAAGTCCTAGGAAAAATTTATATTTACTTACGTTACAGACTTTTAAAGAAAGCTCTCTCTCTTACACAAATATAAGAAATGGGTGCTTCCTAGCCTCTTCTCTCTATATTCTTTCTTAAAATTGATCCTGGATATAACAATGCCTGCATGTCACCACTCTTTCATAAT
>NW_011428410.1:0-568 GCF_000754665.1 Bison bison bison
ACTCTTTGCAACCCCATGAACTGTACAGTAAGAGAAGGCAATGGCACCCCACTCCAGTACTCTTGCCTGGAAAATCCCTTGGATGGAAGAGCCTGGTAGGCTGTAGTCCATGGGGTCGATAAGAGTTGGACACGATGAGTGACTTCACTTTCACTTTCATGCATTGGAGAAGGAAATGGCAACCCACTCCAGCGTTCTTGCCTGGAGAATCCTAGGGACGAGGGAGCCTTGTGGGCTGCCGTCTATGGGATCGAGTCATTTTCAACACACTTACTATCAATATATATTCTTTATTGAATAATTCCAATGTCCTAAGGCTTTTGGGTTCTAATTCTGCTTTTGCTTATGCTGATTTGTTCATAATGGCTTGTTTTCACTTGTCTTACGATTTTGAATTGTGAGATGGTGTTTCAAAGACTGGGTTTTATCTGTGGGAATTCTGCAAGACATTGGAGGCAAGACGCCCAGAGAAGGTTGTGTTCACTCATGCCAGGCACAGACACAGCCAATCTGGGGCCAGGGACTTAATGTTTCTCCGCGTGGGTTTCCCCAGAAAGCACAAGACGAA
>NW_011428411.1:0-580 GCF_000754665.1 Bison bison bison
GTGGACAGAAGCCTAGATGAGGTCTATGGCCTGCAGTCACTCGAGAGAATCCCAGCTTTCCTTCGCAACTCGAATGGAAGATTGGACTTCCCTGGGCCAACACAAGAGGCATCCTGAATTTCCCGTCGTAATTCGAGAATCCTGCTACACCTCGAGAAAACCACGTGGATCCCCGTCACCGCAAGATGTAGCCCTGTGCCGCTACAGCGTCTCAGGAGAAGTCCCACTTTAGGAATTGGAGTTCGAAACGGTACTTGTCACCCTTGATGCGACCCACAAAGCGTCCCGACATCCCGGTCTCCCTTGAGAGGAGCACCGAAGTTTTCCAGCACCACTTCCTCTGAGCCTCTTCTACCCTATTGATCTGGACAGGAGGGTCACTCCTCTGCTTTGTCTGGAAGGGGTTCCCACTTCCGGTCGCACCTCAGGATGAGGCCGGTCTCACGACGACATTCCAGACGTGGCTTCGTGGGTGGTTCCACATTCGAAAAGGACCCCCGATTTCCCGGTCCCCTCTTGATAAGAACCCGATGCCCGGACACCTCTTTGAACTCCACCCTGTGAATGAAAGTCAAACACG
>NW_011428412.1:0-603 GCF_000754665.1 Bison bison bison
GACCCGCAAGGGAGGATCGGTCTTCAGTGGAGGCAAACACTTAAGACAAAGATCAGGGCTGCACATCTGAATACCGCGTTCTAGTCCCTCCTTCAAAGTCCCCCCGCGAGCTGATGCCCCCGGGTGCGCTCCAGGAAGCGGGGCGCTCCGTTTGCTCGGAGCAAATGGGTATCTCTGCCCTCAAAGTAGCAAACAACCAAGTACTCTTCCAACCCCCTTCCTGTGGCACTGCCTCCATCTCATGGCGCTTTCATGGATTGTCTGAGTGACAGATTACAGACAGAGAGCACTCTGACGTCAGCAAAGTTCCAGACAGTCACTAAAACACAGCTGAGCAAGGTGTGAAAACCTGGGCCAAGTGACAGCTGGGTTTGTTGGACTCAGGGTTGACTGCATAGCCCTCCCAAGGGCGCAAACATCAGAGGGAGCAGCAATGACTTGGAGGGAGGTCCTTGTATGCGGGCCTGGGAGGTTTGTCATCCTTGCTTATTAGGGATGCTTTCATCAAGATGTGCTTACAGAGATCACAAATAATTCTCAGATGAGAGGAGATAGTTAATGGACTGGAAGAAAGAATGTACACTTGAAACCAACACAACACTG
>NW_011428413.1:0-651 GCF_000754665.1 Bison bison bison
GACACCACCCTTATGGCAGAAAGTGAAGTAGGAACTCAAAAGCCTCTTGATGAAGGTGAAAGAGGAGAGTGAAAAACTTGGCTTAAAAGCTCAACATTCAGAAAACGAAGATCATGGCATCCGGTCCCATCACTTCATGGGAAATAGATGGGGAAACAGTGGAAACAGTGTCAGACTTTATTTTTTTGGGCTCCCAAATCACTACAGATCGTGACTGCAGCCATGAAATTAAAAGATGCTTACTCCTTGGAAGGAAAGTTATGACCAACCTAGATAGCATATTGAAAAGCAGAGACATTACTTTGCCAACAAAGGTCCGTCTAGTCAAGGCTATGGTTTTTCCAGTGGTCATGTATGGATGTAGTAGTTGGACTGTGAAGAAAGCTGAGCACCAAAGAATTGATGCTTTTGAAGTGTGGTGTTGGAGGAGACTCTTGAGAGTCCCTTGGACTGCAAGGAGATCCAAACAGTCCATTCTGAAGGAGATCAGCCCTGGGATTTCTTTGGAAGGAATGATGCTGAAGCTGAAACTCCAGTCCTTTGGCCACCTCATGCGAAGAGTTGACTCATTGGAAAAGATTCTGATGCTGGGAGGATTGTGGGCAAGAGGAGAAGGGGACGACAGAGGATGAGATGGCTGGATGGCATCAC
>NW_011428414.1:0-635 GCF_000754665.1 Bison bison bison
GTAGAGGATCATGTCATCTGCAAACAGTAAGAGTTTTACTTCTTCTTCTCCAATTTGGATTCCTTTTATTTCTTTTTCTGCTCTGATTGCTGTGGCCAAAACTTCCAAAACTATGTTGAATAGTAATGGTGAAAGTGGGCACCCTTGTCTTGTTCCTGTCTTTAGAGGAAATGCTTTCAATTTTTCACCATTGAGGATAATGTTTGCTGTGGGTTTGTCATATATAGCTTTTATTATGTTGAGGTATGTTCCTTCTATTCCTGCTTTCTGGAGAGTTTTTATCATAAATGGATGTTGAATTTTGTCAAAGGCTTTCTCTGCATCTATTGAGATAATCATATGGTTTTTGTTTTTCAATTTGTTAATGTGGTGTATTACATTGATTGATATGTGGATATTAAAGAATCCTTGCATCCCTGGGATAAAGCCCACTTGGTCATGGTGTATGATCTTTTTAATATGTTGTTGGATTCTGATTGCTAGAATTTTGTTAAGGATTTTTGCATCTATGTTCATCAGGGATATTGGCCTGTAGTTTTCTTTTTTTGTTGGCATCTTTGTCAGGTTTTGGTATTAGGGTGATGGTGGCCTCATAGAATGAGTTTGGAAGTTTACCTTCCTCTGCAATTTTCTGG
>NW_011428415.1:0-546 GCF_000754665.1 Bison bison bison
ACTAATTATGCCTGGGCTGCTAAGACCCACTCGAGAAGGTGTCTAGGGTGAGGCACCTTTCGCTATTCGAGAGGGCGCCTGCGGCCTACGTAAGTGGTGCAAACTTCTTGTCTTGAAGTTTGATTGGTCTTCCGCGTGAACCAAGCTACTCAGTCTCTTTTCTCCACCGAATTTTCCTACTGAGCTCTCCTCATACTATTATTCTTGACATCTCTGATTAGCATATAAATAGTCGCCTAGGCCATCTCTCCTTCGAATACCCTGGATCAGTTGGGGCTGGTCCCCGGCAGGTGGCGACCGAACAGGGACTTCCGGAGGCAATACTCAAAGAGCTGAGCAGACACGAGCCACGCAATCAGCAGGCAATAAGCATGGAGCTCAGCAGTGACGAATCATGCTGCTCAACTGGCAATAATCAAGCACGTGACCAGGCAGGAATCACGCAGCTCAGCTGGCAATTGTCAAGCAGATGAGCCCACAGGAATCACGCAGCTCAGATGGCAATTGTCATGCAGATGAGCTGGCAGGAATCACGCAGCTCAGCAG
>NW_011428416.1:0-546 GCF_000754665.1 Bison bison bison
GTGCAGTCACGTGACCAGTGTATGATGAACCACGTGTCAATGCATGATAGACAAGTGATCAATGCATGATAGCTACGTGATCAGTGCATGCTCAGTCACATGAGCAGTGCATGATCAGCCACGTGATCAGTGCATGATAGCCACGAGATCATTGCCTACAATTACGTGATCAGTGCATGTGCAGTCACGTGATTAGTGCATGGGCAGTCACGTGATCAATGTATGATAAGCCACGTGTTCAGTGCATGATAGAAACGTGATCAGTGTAGGATAGCCACGTGATCAGTGCATGGTAGTCACGTGATCAGTGCATGCGCAGTCAGGTGATCAGTGCATGATCAGCCACGTGATCAGTGTATGTTCAGTCACGTGATCAGTGTATGTTCAGCTTCGTGATCAGTGCATGATCAGGCCCGTGATCAGCGCATGATCAGTCACGTGATCAGTGTATGATAAGACCCGTGATCAGTGCATGATTGCCATGTGATCAGTGCATTTTTCAGCCATGTAATAAGTGCATGATAACCACCTGACCAGTGCATGATC
>NW_011428417.1:0-796 GCF_000754665.1 Bison bison bison
AGCTGGTATCCACAGAGCTTTGCTGCGGCACAACTCTTCTCTGAGAAGCCTTTGCAGAGGCATCAGCATTAGATTTGTTTACCCTTCTCATTTACTAGTTTAACATATTCATTCCACAAATGTTGGAGTACTTTAAATGTGAGTACACAGATGAAAATGAGGTTAACTGCCTTCAGTGGGTTCTCAGACTAGTAAGGGAGACAGACTTCAAACAATAGCATGTGTAAGTGTGTTAATACAACTACGCTTGGGATCGTCAGGGTCAGAGGAGGGGCAAGAACCTCAAGAAGAGGGGTCAGGGGAAAATTGCTGAACTACTGAAGGGTTCAATACTAAGAAATTCTAAAGCATTCTAGTGAGAAGAAATAGAATACAAAAAGGGCAAAAAAGAAAGGGAGGTTATGGCCAGTTTGAGGACCTGAGAGTAAATTGGGTTGTCTAGAGCACAAGGCACCATGCTGGGAGATCAAAGATTTAGAGCACTGAACAGTCTGTATACCGTGCTAAGAATTTGGGCTTTGTAACCTATTACAGATAGGAAGTCAAGAGCTACAGAAATTCAGAATTACATTTTAGAACGATTACTGTAGCATGAAAGTGAAAGATAAACTTTAGTGAGGGACAGAAGAGATTGAAAGTGCAAGTGGGGAGCTGATTAGGAGATAAAATGGAAAACCAAACAAATAAAAAACAAACCTAAGATGACGACTATGTGGGTAGAGATGACAGACTTGAGATTTATCCACAGCAGGGCTGTGTCTCACTCCTCCACCGCTGCTGCAGCAGCACTTAAAAC
>NW_011428418.1:0-522 GCF_000754665.1 Bison bison bison
CCAGATAACCAAGTGGCTGGGAGGCGATAAGTCGCAGCATTGGCGGTCGCCAAACACCTCATCACTTGAGCTGCTCGGACCTGGGAAGAGCACAAAACTCAGGCCCAACTGAGTCTGCGCCTCTGAGGACTGCCCGAGTGCCTGAACTTGAGCGGCTTGGACGTGGGAGGTACATGCAGCCCAGGGCCAGCCTCGGATTGTTCCCGGCAGAACAACCTAGAGCCCGAGCAGTGTGGGCAGGGAGGCTACACGCGCCGTGAGCGGGGGCAGACCCAGTGTGACTGAGGCACTGCGAGCGCACGCCAGTGTTATTTGTTTGCAGCATCCCTCCCTCCCTCCCCACAGCGCGACTGAACAAAGAGAAGAAATACAGCTCCACCCATCAGAACACCGACACAAGCTTCCCTAACCAGGAAACCTTGACAAGCCACCTGTACAAACCCACACACAGTGAGGAAAAGCCACAATAAAGAGAACTCCACAAACTGCCAGAATACAGAAAGGACACCCCAAACTCAGCAA
>NW_011428419.1:0-830 GCF_000754665.1 Bison bison bison
GTGAAGGACAGGGAAGCCTGGTGTACTTCAGTCCATGGGGTTGCAAAGAGTTGGACACAACTTAGTGACTGAACAACAGCAGTCATGGTTAAGACTCAACATTTCCAATACAAGGGATGTGAGTTCATCTCCGGTGGGAGAACTGAGATCCCACATGCCGTGAGGCCACAAAAATGAAGGCAGACATATACAGTACTGGGTGTACTGTATATTTTCCCCAGTGTATTTTTCTCAATAAACCTAAATCTGTCCATATATAAATTCTTGGCCTTGTCCATTGTACTATTCTACTTCTTAAATATGGTAGCAAGCTAGAGCCCTTGTTAGCTAGATGTCAGAAAGTTAGCAGAGGAAGAAGGAGGGCACAAGGGACAAAATGGAGTAGATCAGATTGCACAGTGATTTTATAAATACTTCTTTCTGACCAATATGGTATGTTCTTAGCTAAGAGTGATTCTGATTTTTTCCGCTTGGTCCAATGAAAATCAAACAGAGTTAAACAGACCTGGGTCTGATTCTCTGTTTCACCACCTACTGTCTGTATAACTCGGGGCAAAGCAAAGTGAGCCTCATTTTCTTCATCTGTAAAATAAGCTAAAACCCACCACCTTACCATATTGTTATGGGTTTAATTGAGCAAACCTGTTAAGTGCCTGACATATAAAATACTCCCAGTAAATGTCACTCTCCCCCTAGTCCCTGTCCCAGTGTACTGAAAAAGATTATATGGTGTTACCATTTTTAGTGAGTTTAGTTTAGTTTAGTTAGTTTAAACAAACTATAGTTTAGTTTAGTTTAGAATAACTGGATATTCTTCTGTAAGAAAAACT
>NW_011428420.1:0-589 GCF_000754665.1 Bison bison bison
TGACCCAGGTAATTTATTTGCTCCTATATTATCCTGAGTTTACTCTGGGAGAATCGATATCAGTGATTTTGTGAGATATAAATACCATTAATGCAATAGGTGACAAGTTTTCAACTTCTATGTCTACATGCCAGTGTGCTGAGCCTATAACCAAACAATTATGCTCTTTATTTGGAATGTAAGTTCATCTACATCATACAGGGTCATTGTCTAAAGTTCCGTAATTCTAATATGATACCCTCAGCCTTTTATGTCTTCCTAATCTTGAGCCCTTGATATCACCTTAACATTTCCACACACGACAGCACCAGGTACTCTGCAGTTCTTTTGAAATTCCAGCTTCAGTTCTGCTTATGGCCTTTTGAATTAATGTTTCATACATTTTATTGCTTTTTGTTTGCTATTTTTTTAGTTTTCTTAATAAAATTTTTGGATTTGTCTTATAATCGGAGAAGGCAATGGCACCCCACTCCAGTACTCTTGCCTGGAAAATCCCCTGGAGGGAGGAGCCTGGTAGGCTGCAGTCCAGTGGGGTTGCGAAGAGTTGGACACGACTGAGCGACTTCACTTTCACTTTTCACTTTCATGC
>NW_011428421.1:0-657 GCF_000754665.1 Bison bison bison
CGAGGGAGACCGGGATGTCGGGGCACTTTGTGGGTCGCATTAAGGGTGACAAGTACCGTTTCGAACTCCAATTCCTAAAGTGGGACTTCTCCTGAGATGTTGTAGCGGCACAGGGCTACATCTTGCGATGACGGGGGAACCACGTGGTTTTTCTCGAGGTGTAGCAGGATTCTCGATGTTCGACGGGGAATTCAGGATGCATCTTGTGTTGGCCCAGGGAAGTCCAATCTTCCATTCGAGTTGCGAAGGAAAGCTGGGGATTGCTCTCGAGTGACTGCAGGGCCAATAGACCTCATCTAGGCTTGTGTCCAGAAGCCAATGTTCCTCTCCAGGGGCGACAGGGATCTCAGGGTTGCATTGCAGACACACCCGGGGAGACAGGCATTCATGTCGAGTGGAAGCAAAGAACCCCGCTCTGCTCTCGAGTCGCGACGGGTATCTCTTGGAGCTCACTGAGTGGACTAAAGGGAGTCAAGCCTCCTGAGGCTTTGGAGAGAGGTCGAGAGATTGGTCTCTAGGCCATACAGGAGACGAAGACCCTCAACTCGCGATGATGGGGGAGTCTCAGGGTTGTTCTCGAGCGGCGGCCACAGTGTGCGGTTTCTCCCTAGGTACGACGGCGAGGTCCGTGAGCCTCTCGTGGGGCGCCAGGGAAGT
>NW_011428422.1:0-599 GCF_000754665.1 Bison bison bison
GTTAAGCTGCAGAATTGAGCCGGCAGCTGCCCACCTGTGGACTTCTTGGTAGGTAAGAAAAACTAGAACATGTTTGCTCAGGCTACCCTTAGTTTTGTCTCCTCCTCCCAGCAGCCTCAGAATACTCAAGTCTTATTCCAAGAAAATGTCTTTCAATCCTCAAAGCCTTTATAACTGGTAAAACCACCGTTTAGATGATCATAGGAGAAATTCTGGAACCAAAAAAAAATTGTACTTGGAGCTCATGGAATCCATACAAAAGACCTCTGATCATCAGGGTGTCACACACTCCACTTTGAGAGCTGAACAAGGCCAGAGATGCAGCTACAGCAAGGGTAAGAAAGACAAGGCATTGCCTGGAACAAGGGGTCAGCTTGGGAAAGCAAGAACATGGGCACCTGAAAAGGCGCCCCAGCCTCCCTGCAGCAGAGGGGAAAGGACGGTTAAGAAATGCCTTTCGGCATGGCCTCCACCCTTCAGGTCAGACCGCAGTGGACTGAGCCGCAGGGAGGCAGGAAGCTCTGTCTGTTGGTATCACTGGGGTGTCACAGAGCAATCAACCCCTCTCTGCCTCCCAGCATGACAAACTCAGAGCTGGA
>NW_011428423.1:0-504 GCF_000754665.1 Bison bison bison
AGTACCCCTCTTTCCTTTGCACTGTGGGGGCCTTTCTCAACACCTGCACACCAGAGGCCGTTTCTGAGACATGCAGGGACCCTCCTTCAGTTTGCAACAGATTGCATCCATCACTGTCCTTTCAATGCTTCCTTTGACACTCAGCTCCTGAGCTCCTTTGTCTGCATTGTGACCCACCTGGGTGCCACGGAGGGACAGAGCTGACCATGAATCCAAAGCTCAGATCTGACAGGCAGGAATCTGTGTGTAAAGGGCCTGATTAATCATGCTGTAGAGGCTGTAGTGGGCTCCAGGGATCCGTAAGTAGGACTTGGGCCAAAGTGACTCCACAGCTGTTTTAAGCCCGGGGAGGTCTGGCTATAGTGGGGGTGGGTGAGTCTCCTGAGGTTCTGAAGGCCCATGTGTGCAGATTCATGGTGCATAGAGAAGAGAAGGCAGAGTCCTTTCCTGGGAGGTGGTCAAAGCTCATGGATGAGCCAGACAGGCAGCAGGGCACGAAAGCAC
>NW_011428424.1:0-521 GCF_000754665.1 Bison bison bison
TTCCATTCTTTTTGATATTATATCTTTTACCACAGCAATCTGCAGAATCTCAGTTGAACAAAGCGAATTGGTGGATTAACTGGAGGGAACAGTCTCAGGCATCAAGGACCAGTAAAAAGTGAGGGGTCTGGCAACAGTTTTTCATGCCCTAACCCTGAGCGAAGACATTCACTTCTTTACAGAGCAATATATGTGGAAAACTAATTTCCAATTAAGTGACCTGATGACTATTTCATCAGAAAACAAAAGGACTAGATACATTTAACCCTACATTTAATTTTTATCAATGTGTAACATCAGAAATCTGATATTCCCCAATTTACCAGTTCTCTTTTGATGATAAAAAGTTCAGTTCAGTCACTCAGTCATGTCCGACTCTTTGTGACCCCGTAAATCACAGCAAGCCAGGACTCCCTGTCCATCACCAACTCCAAGAGTTTACCCAAACTCATATCCATTGAGTTGGTGATGCCATCCAGCCACCTCATCCTCTGTCATCCCCTTCTCCTCCTGACCCCAAT
>NW_011428425.1:0-629 GCF_000754665.1 Bison bison bison
AATATACAGGCTGCCCAAATTCACACCAAACCCATAGACATCTCAAAACTCACTACTGGACACTTCATTGCACTCCGGAGAGAAGTCCAGCTCCACCCACCAGAACAGGGACACAAGCTTCCCTAAGCAGGAAACCTTGACAAGCCACCCACACAACCCCACCCACAGTGAGGAATCTCCACAATAAAAAGAACCACAAGCTGCCAGAATACAGAAAGGCCACCCCATATACAGCAATCTAACTGATGCTGAAGCTGAAACTCCAATGCTTTGGTCACCTGATATAAAGAACTGACTCATTGGAAAAGACCCTGATGCTGGGAAAGATTGAAGGCAGGAGGAGAAAGGGACGAGAGAGGATGTGATGGTTGGACGGCATCACCAGTTCAAAGGACGTGAGTTTGAGTAAGCTCTGGGAGTTGGTGATGGACAGGAAAGCCTGGCGTGCTGCAGTCCTCAAGCCCAAGGACTTGGGGTCACTGTAGTCCTTGGGATCACAAAGAGCCGGACACGACTGAGCAGCTGAACTGAACTCAATGAATCGTGATGTCTCCTAAAGCTGTACTAGTTGCTTCTTGAAATCAGAACAGTGTTATCCTTGCTTTGATCTCACAAGTCGGAATCTTCCC
>NW_011428426.1:0-742 GCF_000754665.1 Bison bison bison
CTCTGGCCTCAAGCTGCTGAGGCCTGAGCCCGGGCTCCTCCCTGATGCGGCCCGCTCTCTCCCTTGTCCCCACTGGTTGACACGTACCCTTTTTCTATCTCCAAGTGGCTACTTCTCTTCCTGCCTCGGGGTCTCTGGTTCAAGGTCACCCTCCTGGTGTCACCTTGCTGGCCACCCTGTTCACACACAATCGTCCCCTCCTCCTTGGACAACTCGGGCACTCTGGTCTCCTTTCCCTGCTCATTACTGTTCGACAGGCTGTGACGGGGTTTAAAAAGGGGTCCACAAATTCTTCCCTCCTCCTCCTTCAAGCGGCAGAAGGGGCAACTCCTGCTCAGCCCCTAAGCGAGGCAGGACTGTGCAGCTCACTCTTGCAAACAGAAGTGAAGGTGTGCGGCCTCGGGATCGAGGGTGCAAAAAGGCCCCGGGACTAAACCCCACGCTCTCACTCTTAGAGGGTGTTCCGAGGAGAGTCAGGCCATATGGGGAAAAGCCACACGGCAGGGACCTGGGCCTGTCCCCAGCAGCCAAGTGAATCTGAAAGCCTGCCATCCAGCCCTGGGGGGCCTTCCTGTGTCTGTGCCCTCAGGAGGCCCTGAACCAGGCCCGCCTGCTACAATGCACAGGCACTGTGGACTGTGAGCTGCTCCCTAGGAAGTCATTAAGCTTTGCAATGATTCGTTACGTAGCAGTGGACAAAGGACACACACGGTTTTTAATTCACTGCTGGAGTCCTACTTCT
>NW_011428427.1:0-591 GCF_000754665.1 Bison bison bison
TGAGCAGCGGACCCAAAGGAGCAGCAGAAAGGATACAGTTTTGGCTCAAGAAGCCAGGGATGCCCTGGATGATCGGCACTCCTCCAAGCCAAGTGATGCTCCCTCCTCTGAGTCGGTAGGCCCTGTCGGTTTTGCTCACACTACAGAGCTCAGTTCCACCTGCAGGGCGGCCAGTGCCTTCAGGACATCTAGTACTTGGTGCTCACTCGGAACCTCCCGGCCTGTCCTGGCCCTGCTCCTCCAACCGTCTTCCTCCTCCACGCTACTTGGGGAGGACCACCGTTCCCACTGCTCATCTGCCACAGCTTCCACCTCTTCCATGATGTCTTCTGCAAGCAGCTGGAACTTCCACCCGATACCCTGCCACGTCTCCGTCCACCAGGGTCTCGCTGTCTTGCACTGCCTCCACCCTAGAGAGGATGGCTTCTTCACCTGGCGTGACAACTGGTGGTTGCAAGGTTCCAGCTGCACACAGCATCAGGACGGCAGATCCAGGGATGAGGGGTGGGGGTTTCTTCCTGAGTACTGGGGCTCACAGCTAAGAAGGTCGGGGGTTCCAGGACACTCCTGCCTTCCTTTGATTGCCTCTCA
>NW_011428428.1:0-750 GCF_000754665.1 Bison bison bison
GCTAAGTTTCCATATCCCTTACCTGCTGTGTCCCTGGCAGTGTATTGATTAATATAATTGGTGTAAGTAGTAGCTTTAATGTTTGTAACCTGGGACCCTTGAGTTAATTCTTTTTCTTGTAATAGCCCACCACACCTTTGCTCTGTAGGAATGCAACTTTATCTAATGCTTTTTTGGAGGGAGGCTCCTGACCAACCACCTTTAGAGAAAAATAAGTTTTCTGAAGAAAAGGTCTTAAAATGTTAACAGGCCTCCGGGCCAGAAGATGATGCAAATCACCTAAGCTTTTGCATATGATAAGTTTGCAGGAAGAAAGCCTGGTTTGCTGCAAGACTCTACCCCTTCCCCCATTATCCTCTATGCATAACTTAAGGTATAAAAACTACTTTGAAAAATAAAGTGCCGGTCTTGTTCACCGAAACTTGCTCTCACCAGGTCGTTCTTTCTCTTACCTTCTGGCTGAATTATTCATCCTCTTTTGTCCACTGAATTTCCTCACTGAGCTATCCTCATTCTATTACTCTTTATATCCTTAATTAACATTTAATTAAGCAGTTGTTTCCTGATCTTCGCCTAAGCCGTCTCTCCTTCGAATACCCTGGATCAGCCGGGGCTGGTCCCCGGCACCCTACCATGGCTCGAGAGCAATGACGCCCTCCCCCTCGCCACTCGCATGGAGACCCGACTTACCTGGCGCCCCACTAGAGGCTCACTGACCTCGCCGTCGTACCTCGTGAGAAAGCGCACACT
>NW_011428429.1:0-765 GCF_000754665.1 Bison bison bison
AGCTGCATTTTATTATTAGACCACAGAAGGAGTGCTCCCTTGAATGACAGACCCTCTCTCCTACCTGCATGGGATGCTAATTGCTTTGCTGTGTTGAGTGTCTGTGTCAATTTACTGCTGTGTCCTCTGTACCTACAGAACTTCTTCTCATTTCTGCTCTCCTGGCTTCATTCCTTCCCACTTTATTGAGTTTATGTAAGTGTGCTCTTCTTTTTCTCACAATTCTTTCCAGAATCATTTGTACGTATGCTATATTTTCTTTACTGTTAGAATGTAGCTCAGGTTTCTCTGCAGATACTCCTCTGTTGACATTCTCCTTAGTGTGAGGTCCCCTTAATTTGGCACCATATACCTGTCTGTTCTGACCATTGACAACTGGAATGGGACTTTCCCTTTCTGCATATAAACATGTGGTGCCCAAGTCATTTTTTTTTATGGCTTTAACAAATATCAAAGTTGTTCACCTGAAACCGAGTCATATTTAGACTTTCTGTCTGATAAAGAAAATTGTTTTTTATTAATTTGCATTGATTAAATAATTAACATTACATGTTCCATTCTGATGTTAAGTAAAAGTCCCTGATCTAATTTACTCTTTCCCCTTTAGCACCAAATGAAGGAATAATCTCTCCCCATCCCATATCTGCTATGACACTCATATCCATCCTTCCTTTTGTGAATGTGATGCTCGCTGAACCACCTGAGTCCAGCAGGGAGCCCAATCACAGAATTTTAACATTTCTGTCACTTCATTGCATTATTTTT
>NW_011428430.1:0-542 GCF_000754665.1 Bison bison bison
AGAACACTGGAGTGGGTTGCCATTTCCTTCTGCAATGCATGAAAGGGAAAAGTGAAAGTGAAGTTGCTCAGTCGTGTCCGACTCTCAGTGACCCCATGGACTGCAGCCCACCAGGCTCCTCCGTCCATGGGATTTGCCAGACGAGAGTACTGGAGTGGGGTGCCATTGCCTTCTCTGAATTACCTAGAGAATTACCTAGTTACCTAGTCCCCTGCAGTTGAACATGTGTGTTGACAGCTGTGTCTAGCTCAGGTCCTTACTTCATAACTGTTTATGTTGCCAGTTTGTAAACAGATACAGGGATGGTAAATGAAAGAAAAGTATTTTGAAATGCAGACTTAAAAAAAAATCAGAGTTAGGTTTTGTAATACTACATAACCCAGTTTATTTATTTTTTTTATTTTATTTTTAAACTTTACTATAATTGTATTAGTTTTGTCCAAATATCAAAATAGAATCCGCCACAGGTATACAAGTGTTCCCCACTCCCGAACCCCTCCCTCCCTCCCTCCCTCCCCCACTACCATCCCTCCTGGGTCGTC
>NW_011428431.1:0-519 GCF_000754665.1 Bison bison bison
AAAAGAAGACCAAGATCTGACTGTGGCTTATCATGAACTCCTTATTGCCAAATTCAGACTTACATTGAAGAAAGTATACACTGAAAGAAAGACCATTCAGGTATGACCAAGATCTGACTGTGGCTTATCATGAACTCCTTATTGCCAAATTCAGACTTACATTGAAGAAAGTATACACTGAAAGAAAGACCATTCAGGTATGACCTAAATCAAATCCCTTACGATTATACAGTGGAAGTGAGAAATAGATGCAAGGGATTGGATCTGATAGAATGCCTGAAGAAATATGGATTAAGGTTCGTGACAATTGTACGAAGAGGCAGTGATCAAGACCATCCCAAGAAAAGAAATAGCAAAAAGGAAAAGTAGGTTGTCTAGAAGGAGGCCTTACAAATAGCTGAGAAAAGAAGAGAAGCGAAAAGCCAAGGGGGGGAAGAAAGACATACTCATTTGAATGCAGAGTTCCAAAGAATAGCAAGGAGATATAAAAAAGCCTTTCCAATGATCAAAGCAAAAGAA
>NW_011428432.1:0-702 GCF_000754665.1 Bison bison bison
CGCGACCTGCTCCAAACGCCTCAGGAGGCTTGACTCCCTTTAGTCCACCCAGAGAGCTCCAAGACAGACCCGTCGGGACTCGAGAGCAGAGCGGGTTTCTTTGCTTCCACTCGAGATGAATGCCTGTCTCCCCGGGTGCGTCTGGAATGCAACCCCGAGATCCCGGTCGCCCCTGGAGAGGAACATTGGCTTCTGGACTCAAGCCTAGATGAGGTCTGTTGGCCCTGCAGTCACTCGAGAGCAATCCCCAGCTTTCCTTAGCAACTCGAATGAAAGATTGGACTTCCCTGGGCCAACACAAGAGGCATCCCGAATTCCCCGTCGTAACTCGAGAATCCCGCCGCAACTCGAGAAAAACCACGTGGTTCCCCCGTCATCGCAAGATGAAGCCCTTTCCCGCTACAGCGTCTCAGGAGAAGTCCCACGTTAGGAATTGGAGGCCGAAACGGTACTTGGAACCCTTGATGCGCCCCCACAAAGTTCCCCGGCATCCCGGTCTCCCTGGAGAGGAACACCGAGGTTTTCCGGCACCACTTCCTCTGAGCCCCTTCTACCCTCCTGATCTCCACAGGAGGGTCGACTCCCCTGCTTTGTCTGGAAGGGTTCCGACCTTCCGGTCGCACCTCAGGATGAGGCCGGTCTCACGACGACATTCCAGACGTGGCCTCGTGGGTGCTTCCACATTGCGAAGCACCCCGATTT
>NW_011428433.1:0-633 GCF_000754665.1 Bison bison bison
GTAATACATATTGGGACTGAATTGCAGGCTTTAAAGGTGAAAATGGCATTGTCCTGTCATGCTGACTACCGGTGGATATGTGTAACACCCCTGAAAGTAAATGAGACAGATTTTGAATGGGAAAAGATTAAAAACCACATTTCAGGTATTTGGAACAGCTCTGACATTAGCTTAGACTTAGGGAAACTTCACAATCAAATAGCAACCCTGGAACACTCCCGATTAGATTTTACTGCCGCTGGAACAGCAAATGATTTCTTCCATACTTTCTCTAACTACATTTCAGGAAAAAATATTCTGTCTACCTTCCTCGGCTATGCTACGTTGGCTGTTTTAATTTTAATAATCATTCTTCCTTGTATTGTCAGGATTCTTCGGCAGAGCATTCAGAGGCTCGCGACTGAGCTACATCTGGCTGTTTTAAGAATAAAAAGGGGGAGATGCGGGAGCCGGTGAGGCATTCCACTCGTGACAAAGGTCATGAGGAAGGAGGCTCGGCATACGCAAAGGCGGGATCGAGCCTCAGGAGTCCCCCGGATATTCTCGAGCATTTTCCCCCAAAAAACCAGAGTCTGCCTACTTTATTGCTTTGTGCTCTCACCTCTGACTTTACTGGGGGCTGTCCCCTACCAC
>NW_011428434.1:0-564 GCF_000754665.1 Bison bison bison
TTAATTCAATATTGAGCTGATTATTATGTCAGCCAGGAAACTTTTTTTATAGATAACAATGTCTGTGTTCATAGAATCTAAAATGGTTAGTGTTGTTGGATTAGAATGTATAAAAAGATCACAGTAATGGGAAAATTCAATCAGGAAGTCTTAATGTATATAGAAAAATGGCTAGTTCATTTGTTGCTATGGGGAAAATGATGGTTTCAATTCCTTCTCCATTAAAGGCATTCTTGGATTTAGTAAAATTTAAAACAGGTCAGCATGCCAGTAATGCTAATGCTGTAGGATACAATGGTTTAAAGAAACTCATACTGAATTCTGAAAATCCTTTGTATTTTATTAAGTATGTGAAAAAAAACAAGTAATCTTCTATTAGGGCAATAATATCTACACATGTGTAACTTATTTGGGATGAGCTCCTAGGGAACTGCAATTTGTTTAAAGCAATGAAAGAGCAGAACTAAAATGCCAGGAAGAAGAATACAAAGTTAATTTTGATTGCAGTGAGTAGTAATTTCTTAAAATCTAGATTATTTGGAAGCTTATTGGCTTTTCCCTATC
>NW_011428435.1:0-588 GCF_000754665.1 Bison bison bison
TTCTGCAGGTTTAAGATAAAATGTGGCCTTCAAGATTCTCAAGGACTGAGATGTAGTCATACATAAACAAATGAATCAAGACTTTCAGGCACTATTGTGGATGGAGATGCCTTAAGATCTGTTTTACTGTTCCAAACATAGGGAAATCTTGGGTTGATTAACAAAAATTGATTGGAGATGTTATTGATCTTGAATTCCAGAGAGATAAAATTTCCAAATATCCCAACAAAGATATCTTAAAGCCAAAGCCTTTAGCTTCAAGTTCAAATCAAAGTCTCTCAGGTTATGAAAACAAATTCCATTTTCTGTCATTTCTGAGTCAGTTTTGGTTTGTTGATTTATATCCTCATTGTAGATATTATGCTGCTTTTGCACACCTGGTCATTTTTTATAGGATGCCAGACGTAGTGAATTTTGCCTTATGAGTGTTGTAATCTTTATATAAATTTCTTTGAAAATATTAAGGGATATAGAACAGTCTTATGGACTTTGTTGGAGAGGGAGAGGGTGGGAAGATTTGGGAGAATGGCATTGAAACATGTATAATATCATGTATGAAACGAGTTGCCAGTCCAGGTTCGATGCACG
>NW_011428436.1:0-850 GCF_000754665.1 Bison bison bison
TTGTTCGATCCCCCAACACATACTCCTGAGCCGAAATCTCGGTCCCTGCCCTGAAGCAGGCTGGGTCCTTCCCATGTTCAAGCCCCCAACAAATATTCCTGAGCCCGCCTCACGGTCTCTGCACTAAATTGGCTGGGCCCTCCATTTTCAAAACCCCAACAAACACTCCTGAGCCTGCATCTCGGTCTCTGCGATGAGCTAGCCTCGGTCCTATCCTTGTTCAAGACCCTGACTAATAATCTGAGCCAACATCTCGGTCCCTGCACTGAACAATGATGGTTTCTGCCTTTTAGCAGGGCTGCTGAAAATACTCCTCGATCCCACCTCTCTGTCACTGCACTGAACGAATCTAGGTTCTGCCCTCGTTAGTCTCCCAACACATAACTCCTCGAACCCACATAAGGATCCCTCGCACAAAGCAGGCTGGGTGCTCCCAATGTTCAAGCCCCGAGAAACACTCCTGAGCCTGCATCTCTGTCCCTGCACTGAACCAGGGTGGGTCCTGCCCTTGTTCAAACCCCCGACAAATACTCCTGAGTCAGCATCTCTGTCCCTGGCATGAACCAGGCTGGGTCCTTCTCTTGTTCAAGCCCCTGACAAATGTAGGTTAACATTAGTATCCAAACAAAAGTGAAATGTACTTACACTCCTGGTAAGAAACTTATAGTTAGCAAATGGTGTCAATGCGTAAGAAGCTGAAAGGTGAAGGCTGCAATAGACTTATTCCCTTGAATACCTATGCAATTCATAGTCCACACAGACCTCCTGTATCAAGAGACATGTCCTCAACAGATTCTGTTGATTTTTTCAGATTCTGAGAAAATAGGTGACAATAACTGCAGCAGAATAC
>NW_011428437.1:0-626 GCF_000754665.1 Bison bison bison
TCTCCACAGGAGGGTCGACTCCCCTGCTTTGACTGGAAGGGGTTCCCGACCTTCCAGTCGCACCTCAGGATGAGGCCGGTCTCACGACGACATTCCAGACGTGGCCTCGTGGGTGCTTCCACATTGCGAAGCACCCCGATTTCCCGGTCCCCTCTTGGTAAGAACCCGATGCCCGGACACCTCTCCGAACTCCACCCTGTGAATGAAGTGAACACGAAGGGGCAGTGACTCGCCCGTGCATCGTCTGGAAAAGACCCCCAATTTTCCAAATACAGCTCGACATGTGGCCTCTGTCCCCGGGGATACCTCGAGAGGCAAGCGGAGTTCCATGCCTCAACCCAAGACGAGGCCTGACTCTCCTGTCCCCAGTCTGCAGGGACCCTGCGATCGGAGTCTGAAATCAGAGGAACCCTGAGGTTCCTGCCTCAACTGGAGATGAGGCCCTCTTCCAATGCACCAAACCCCGTGGAGTCCCGAGAGGCCCCCCCCCCACCTCCACGTTCCTTCGACTCTCAGAGCCACCACTGAGAAGCCCCCTCGAGGTCACCTCGCACAAGTCGAGGGAAGCCAGGTTCCTGCCTCAACCCGACGAAAGACCTCGAGAGACCTTCTTCAACACGTCTCGA
>NW_011428438.1:0-798 GCF_000754665.1 Bison bison bison
AACAAGTGAAAGGAAACAACCAGGACAAAGAAAGTTACTTTTTCTATTGTGAGTACAAAGGTGCTTACCAAAATTCATATTCCTAGAGAAGAAAGCTTGTAATTCTGCACGTGTGCAAGTTTCCTCTCAGGGGTGTTACTGTGTACACGTACATGTGTGTGCTCACATGCGCATAGAAGTCCCTGCCAGTATGCTTGTGAGTATGAGCTTCCAGAATTGACCTAGCCAGGTGATGGAAGTTGGATAGCAAAAACATGAAGATCTTAGAGAAAGGTACATAAACTCTGGCCAGCAGAAGCACTGAAGCCAGGGATTCGATCCCCTTTATCTCACTGAGCAAACACGTTCTAAGTGGGATCACAGGGGTGCACCCAGGATGTGTGGCAGAAAGTAGTGGCAGGAAAAAAAAGCCTGGGGGAGTGTGCAGAGAAAAGTCCACTACATCTGCAGTTTGTGAAAAGTGAAAATGTACCAGGAAGGAGAAACTGTACTTAATTAATTGAGATATCTAGCTAAGGAGATTTCCAGCCAAACAGCCAAAAGTGCTTCCTGATTTCTTCTTGCTGCCTATAGTAAAATATAAAGGGAAATTAAAAAAAAAATATTTAAGAGAAAGACTATTAAAAAATAAGACAAAACTTGCTGAATGGGAAATTTTCTAGTCTTTTAACATGACAGAGGATGCTAAAATTAATGGCTCTCAAGCAAGGTTCTATCCAGGGCATTGAGATAAGGTGGTCTAAATATAACATTTTATAGCACCTATACATCAATTCTTATTCCTTTATTTATTTTTAA
>NW_011428439.1:0-523 GCF_000754665.1 Bison bison bison
ATAAATGGATGTTGAATTTTGTCAAAGGCTTTCTCTGCATCTTTTGAGATAATCATATGGTTTTTGTTTTTCAATTTGTTAATGTGGTGTATTACATTGATTGATTTGAGGATATTGAAGAATCCTTGCATCCCTGGGATAAAGCCCACTTGGTCATGATGTATGATCTTTTTAATGTGTTGTTGGATTCTGATTGCTGGAATTTGTCTTTTCAAGAATACGAGAGACTGAGCATATGACCTGGCAGCTCCACTCCTAAGAGTATGTATTAAAACAAAACAAAACAGATTTTGAAAAAAACATGTAACTCAACCATGTACTGCAGGGAGATACAAAAACATCCTATAATGTCACCACACTACGGTACTCTTGCCTGGAAAATCCCATGGACGGAGGAGCCTGGTAGGCTGCAGGGCATGGAGTCGCGAAGAGTCAGACAGGACTGAGCGACTTCCTTTTCACTTTTCTACTTTCATGCATTGGAGAGGAATGGGAACCCACTCCAGCGTTCTTGCCTGGAGAA
>NW_011428440.1:0-705 GCF_000754665.1 Bison bison bison
GTCAAGCCTCCTGAGGCGTTTGGAGAGAGGTCGCGAGGTTGGCCTCTAGGCCATGCAGGAGACGAAGGCCCTCACCTCCGCGATGACGGGGGAGTCTCGGGGTGGTTCTCGAGCGGCGGCCCAGGGTGCGGTTTCTCACGAGGTACGACGGCGAGGTCAGTGAGCCTCTCGTGGGGCGCCAGGGAAGTCGGGTCTCCATGCGAGTGGCGAGGGGGAGCGCGTCATTGCTGTCGAGTCATGCTGGGGAACCTGGCCTCGAGACGTGTGGAAGAAGGTCTCTCGAGGTCTTTCTCGGGTTGAGGCAGGAAACCCTGGCTTCCCTCGACTTCTGCAGGTGACCTCAGGGGGCTTCTCATGGTGGCTCTGAGAAATCAGGGAAACTGGAGGGGGGGTGCCTCTCGGGACTCCACGGGGTTTGGTGCATTGGAAGAGGGCCTCATCTCCAGTTGAGGCAGGAACCTCAGGGTTCCTCTGATTTCAGACTCCGATCGCAGGGTCCCTGCATACTGGGGACAGGAGAGTCAGGCCTCGTCTTGGGTTGAGGCATGGAACTCCGCTTGCCTCTCGAGGTGTCCCCGGGGAGAGAGGCCACTTGTCGAGCAGTATTTGGAACCTGGGGGTCTTTTCCGGACGATGCACGGGCGAGTCACTGCCCCTTCGTGTTGACTTCATTCACGGGGTGGAGTTCGGAGAGGTGTCCGGGCA
>NW_011428441.1:0-552 GCF_000754665.1 Bison bison bison
GAGTCAAAAGGGGGAGAGAGCAATCAAGGCAGTGATCAAACTCCCAAGTAGAAATGGGCAGTGAAGATTGGGTTCTTAAATGTACAAAATTGACAACAAATACCAAAAAGCAAACATTAAAAGTCTACAGTAAAGGTTAGAGACTCCCAAATACAGTATTAAAAAAACAAGTAACAAAAAATGATAAAATATATATATGAAGTTTGCATTAAAAATAGGGTCTTTTTTTGAAAGGTAATAGTAGGTTATAAAAATTAAAATTAAAGAAGCAATAGAGGACATAAAAAAATTTTTTTTAATAGATAATAGTAAAATATACATAGGAATTTCTCTGGAGTGGTTGTGGGCAGTGTGGGGTTAGTTCAGTTTCAGATAGTTCCGTTATCCAGCTTATACTTCTCAAGATCTATAGGCCCCTTCCATTGTAGTCAGTGCTAACTCCAACGTTTTTAATCTGTTGTCACCTGTCTTTTCCAGAGCGCTTCCCTCTGTTTATTTTAACTTCTTCTGTTTGTCTGGTCTTTTCAGTGTCTAATTTCCGCCCTGAGTCAT
>NW_011428442.1:0-548 GCF_000754665.1 Bison bison bison
GTGTGAGCAAGGGAGTTACATACATTTTAATTTAGTGATTATAATAAATCAAAAGAATGTCTCAAGTTTGTGAAAATTTTACCAGACATACTCCCACAATTTATATTTTAGGGTAACAGGATTAGAATTTAACAATAGAAAGATCCTACCAGACCCACTCCCATTATATAGCTACTAAAATATTAGGATTCATCAGAAGGTTTTCAGGGATGAGAAACTGTCCTCAAGCATGATACATTGTTGCTGTATAATCCCAATTACAGAGTTTAAACTGAGTTGTTTGTTATGTAATCATCAGTTCCAGGGGTAAAGAGGAAAAAAAAAAAACAACACAGCATTTATATGACTAAGACTAAGGAATATAGACAAAAACAAACAAAGACAAGACAAGACAAACAATGTTTGCCCTTGTCTCCTCCTTGAGAATTCCAGAACCCTATCTCGTCCTCAAGAACCCAGACACTTTTCTCCTCTTTGGGGAGGGCAGACTTCTTATCAATCTGCCTAGGAATTGACTCTCTCTCCCCAACACAAGTTCAGTTCAGTCG